>NW_017673000.1:92070-156176 GCF_001879085.1 Nicotiana attenuata
ATGAATGACCGTCAGAAGGAAAGAGTATAGTGATGGGAAGTCCATAATAATGATAACTGACACTTCGTGGACAGGGAAGCCGAAAAGAAAGCCTAAGAAAGTGCTATAAAATTGTATGACCAATAAGAAGATGACACGTGTTTAGCGCATTAAATGAAAGTAATAAGTGAAGCGTCAAACTCTGTCAGAGCATTAATGGTGACAAAAATTCTCCCTTAAATGAATTCCACTTTCCAAATATTCAAACTGATGAATAAATGGAAAGTGGGGGGACTATCTGTATTAGGAAAAATTATATTTATGTATATGGTGACGTGTCATGACGTATAGACTGGTCACACAGTCAAAGAAATAAGGTTGGTCAACAGATACGAGCAACAACAGATACGAGCGACAACAGATACGAGCAATAACAGATACAAGCAACAACAGATATGAGTAAATTAAATGGAGGGGATGCGAGCAGTCATACAAGTAATTCAATGCTCATACATATTCAAGACATTTGAAACTCAAAGATAGCGAAGAATCAAAGGAATGAATCTAACAGCAAAAAGGAGCCCAGATACAGCATTTAATGAGTATTAATTATAGGAAACATTAGAGAATATACTTTGATTTACCAGCTTTCATACTTGGTTACTCTAAAATTTCTTTCTTTATTTACTTTTTCGATTATCAGTAACCCGATTCTTCTAAATTCTAGTTTTGACTAAAATCCTATTTTTTGGTTAAACACCGTTGTGGTTTATTGTACCTCACATGTTATTATCATCATTGTTCCCTTGCCGGGATATTGTGAGATATCATTGTTCCCTTGCCGGGATGTTTATTTGATATTATTGTTCCCTTGCCGGGATATTGTTGAGATATCATTGTTCCCTTGTCGGGATGTTTGTTTGATAATATCGTTCCCTTGCCGGGATTCCTTGTGATTATTGTTGGCTTGTAAATGGGAGCGGGTGGTACGCCTACCACGAGATATAATGAGATGGGAGCGGGTGGTACGCCTACCACAAGATATAATGAAATGGGAGCGGGTGGTACGCCTACCACAAGATATAATGAAATGGGAGCGGGTGGTACGCCTACCACGAGACACATGAAATGGGAGCGGGTGGCACGCCTGCCATGAGATACATGAAATGGGAGCGGGTGGCACGCCTGCCACGAGATACATGAAATGAGAGCGGGTGGCACGCCTGCCACAAGATATGAGAATTGGGATCGGGTTGCACGCCTGCAACTAGATGTGAAAAGAAAGTAAAATCTGTTTTTTGTCTCCTTATTCTTATTGGTGGTTGGATTTTGATCCCTTTATAATTCTCTTGATATTTTGTTTTTACCTGTTATTCCGCGAAGCATATTTTTCCCTCCCATCTTTACTTGTTTAATTCTGTATTTCTTTTCCGCTGTATATATATTTGAACTGCACAGGTTTATGTGGTAGTCTGGTCCTAACCTCGTCACTACCTCGCCGAGGTTGGGCTAGGCACTTACCAGCACATGGGGTCGGTTGTGCTGATGCTACACTCTACACTCTTTTGTGCAGATCCCAGTGTTGTTGACTTCGGACAGTAGATCAGTTGGCTACCTTCAGACCATGCGGAGATCCAAGGTAGACCTGCAGGCGTCCGCAGGCCCTGGCGTCTCCTCTATCTTCTATTCCCTGTTTCATTTTCCTTATTTCAGAAATAGTGTACTGTTATTTCATCAGACTTTGTATGTAGTGAATCTTAGACTGTCTGTGACACTATGACACCAAGTTTTGGGTGGTTAAGGCTTGAGTAATTGTAATAGACATAGATTCCCGATATTTCATTTTATTATTTTCTTCCACTTAATTTAACTTTCCAATGTTTATACGTTATCGCTTTGTGTTTGATAAAAAGGAATAAATGGATAATGAAGTAATTAATTTTGAAGAGTTGGCTTGCCTAGCTCACATTAGTAGGCGCCATCACGACTCCCGAGGGTGGGAAATCTGGGTCGTGACAGAAGGCTATCCTTAAAGGATGGAAATTGCGCAATGATGGTATATTATGGTACCCTTGTATAAACTCTAATATTAATGTCTGACCTCAAAATGGATTTACAACTCAAATTTCCTTAGAAACTCCATATATGGCCCTCTTAGTAAGGATGATCAAAATCTTGTCATTAAAGACCTTATTAAGAATGATGAATGGAATATCTCTTATATTTCCTTTGATTTGCCCCCCAATATTATTAATAACATCGCCTTAACTCCTTTACCCAGTAAAACCCTTAAGCATGATATTATCAGTTGGAACACAAATTCAAATGGTTTATTTAGCACGAAGTCTTGCTACAAACTCTTAACTCCTATTATCACTCCTAGCAACCCTTTTAACTGGATTTGGGACCTCCGCTGCCCAAATAAAATCAAATTCTTTCTTTGGTAATTCATGCATAATCGTATACCTTGTCGAGCCCTATTAGTCCATATTGGTATTAACATTGATGCAACTTGTACGATTTGTAAGGGAGGGGTAGAAGATATCCAACATATCTTTTTACACTGTCTTGCTACCAAACATTTTTGGAAGAATATGGGCATCCCTATTCAAACTATTGATAAGATCAATCATTGGCTTATGAGCCTAAAAGAAATTTTCATTCAGAATAGCAATCATTCAACTAGTTGGGAGACCATATTTCCTTTCTCCATCTGGAACATTTAGAAAAATATGAAACACAAAAATTTTAACAATCTTGATCTTGATCTTGAGGTCCAAGAAGTTATTCACCAAGCCTGGGAATTCAACTTCTTTACAGAAAAAAACCCTTTTAAACATCATAAGGTTAAGATTGATATTAAGTGGGACAAACCACCTGTTGGTACGGTTAAATTAAACATAGATGGTGCGTTTTCGAAAAATACTATGGCAGCTGGTTTAGGTGGAATATTCAGAAATAGCAATGCAGACTGCTTCTTGGGATCCCAAAAAGCAGACAATGCAATGTCTCCCACACATGCAGAATTTATGGCGCTACAAGAGGGTTTAAAAATTTCTAGAGAGATGAACTTTCAAAAAATGGAGATTGAAACAAACTGTACAGAAATCATCAAGCTCATATATGAAGACAACCGTTATCTTCTAACATTGTTCATGAATGCAGGTTATTAATACACGAGTTGAAGCTCCCACATCTAAGACATAACTTCAGAGAAGGAAATGAAGTAGCACATGTGTTAGCCAAGGAAGCTGTCAAGAATATGTCCTCTACTAAGTGTTTCTACCATGCTCGTCCTCCTCTTTTTGTTGAGCCTGAAGTAAACTAGAACAAGCATGGATTATGTAATAGTACTAAGCTTATTCCTACTACTGTTTGTTATCAACTCTGGGCAATAGTAATGTCCTAAGAAACTATATTATGTCTGTGAAACTTTTTTGTTTCTTAATAAAATATCCATTTTGCGTAAAAAAAAATATAATAAGAAAATTTATATGCATAGAGGAGGAATTAAAAATGTCAAGGGTAAAAAAAATAATGCATATGATAGGAGGAGCATAATGTCTATCGTTTAATGTTGGAGGAGGAGTTTGATTTTTAAGGTAAAGTTGGGTGATCAAAATGATTTTCACCTTTTATAATTAGTTTAGTTACCAAGCTAAACTTTATAAATTTTTCTTTTATCATGGTTAAAACTTTTATAAACTATTTCCAATTGATCTTCCAATAAATACATACTCTCTACTACCCAACTCACATTAATCGTAAATCATACTTTCTTGTACTTAATTTTACACTAACCTGACCCTTGTTGTTCTGACTGATGGGTAAGTCAATTGAAGTTATTATAATGGAAATTTTACTTCCTATAACGAATTATTACACCCTATTTATACTAAATCAAAACAATTTTATAATAATATTACTTAAAACTATCTTTTCAATTTTATAGCAAAGTAGGCATTATTTATACCTACCATTTATCACGACCCAAAATCTATTATAGGTCGTGATGGCCTAGCGCTACCGTCAGGCAAGCCAACGGTGATTGATCAACTTAATTGATCATTTTTATTGCTTAACATCATAATTCACATTAATTAGTAGTAAAAGAAGAAGATTCCAGGGTGAAATAACAATAATTACGTGAACTACCATACTAAACATCCAGGAGGAACCCCCAAAATTCGGTGTCACAAGTGCATGAGTATCAACTAAGAAATATAATAAAGTACAACATCTGTCTGGAATACAAGTTAGACAGGAGAATATAAATAACGCCGATAGAGACTATGTATGCTGCGGACCGTAATATAGAATGCAGCTCACCGTAAAGTCCTTGCAATAGTTGTGTCTCTGTATCCAAGAGACCACCAAAAATATAAAACTGCACAATAAGTGCAGAAGTATAGTATGAGTACGTAAATCAATGCATATCAAGTAGGTATCTAGCCTAACCCCAAAGAAGTAGTGACGAGGGGTCGACATCGACACTTACTAGTGATCCAATAAATCATGTATAGCAAGAAATAAACAAGTATGAGGAATATTAAAAAAAAAACGGTATAAACCAATATAAATACGAGGTACAATCCTCCTCTGAACGGTAAACTCAAGCTCTCAATTAGTAGTTACCTTTTTAACCAGAGTATATATAAAATGGACCTCACTAGATAGGTCGTCACAACTCAAATCAGGAAAAAAACACACGGATACGCTGATTTCTTAACAATATTACGCACGATGTTGCCGAGGCGACAACCTGGTCCATAAGAGTGTTTTATAGAAATGTCGTGGCGAACGACCCGATCCCATCATAATTTGTGCACTGCCGAGAGTCGAACAACACGCACCATAGATGCACCTATTATACTACCGAGGCATACATCCCGCTCCCATAAGAGTATGGTACATAATCCTGCCGAGTCTAACGGCCCGATCCCATTAGAATAAAAAGCTTTAACGGATCCCTGACCCTACTCACGAATAATCGTGTGAGTAATGAATTTTAAGGAAAACCTTACGATGAATACACACAATGAAGGAGAAAATCATAACGGAAGCACAAATTATTCCGCGGATTATCAACTAGCTCGTTACATCTCTACAATAGCGAGTCTCTCACCATATGCAAGTCTAGTTTCAAGTCGTAACACGAAATAAAGGAATTTAAACAAGCAAAGATAACTCAAATAGTACAATTATAGCATGGAGTGAACCTAAGTCTACCCGGACATAATCAAGAATTCTAGCATACGCACGGACACTCATCACCTCATACGTGCGTAGCTCCCACAACATGTAGCACATAAGAATATAACACCTACGGGGTAATTTTTCCCTCACAAGGTTAGACAGGATACTTACCTTGTTTCGAAGTTCCATAACCGATTTCAACGCCTCTCTAACACCTCAAACCAAATACCCATCAATCCGAACTAGTCAAAAAATTATGAAAACCAATAAAAATATACTCCAACATCATAATTAATTTATTTATAACACTTCTCAACTCCGCTCGAAAAGTCAATAAAGTTAACCTTTACGCGCACGTGCCCGAATTTCGAAAGTTATTGAAAATAAATATTACCCATAACTCATATGGTCTATATCACGAAAATCATCCAATTTCGTCCATGAATCGACCTCAAATCAAGGATTTACCATTTCTCTACTTTGGGGCTCAAAATCCCAATTTTTACAATTCAAATACGAATAAAAATAATAACCAATCGACAAAAATGGAAAAACATAAAAATAAAGGTGAGATATTGAGACCCTTGTTGAGACGAGAACCGAAAATCACCTCAAACGGAGCTCTAGAACTCAAGATATGCCCAAAATACTAAAATTTTCGGTTTAAAACACTGTCCAGATGATTTTTCTTCATCGCCTTCGCGGGAGACCTTCGCGTTCGCGTAGAGAAATTTTTTGCATTTACCAGTCAACCCAGAAATCCTTCTTCGCATTCCCGGAACCTCTCTTGCATTCACAAAGAACAAAGCTTCGCAGCAGAAACCAGCAATTTGTCCGACACAGAAATGGGCATAACTCTCTCATACAAGATCGAAATTCGAAGATTCTATTGCTATGGTTCCGTAATTACAATACGGATCTAATGATTTTATCTAATCACAAATCAAAGGTTGTTTTCCTAATATAATACCCTTTGTGCCCAAAAAAATGACGATGAAACATCAAATAAGAGCGCGACACCATCCAAACACATCCGAAACACACCCGAGACCCCCGGGACCCCGTCATATCACACAAACCAGTCCCAAAATATAACACAAACCTAAGCAAGGCCTCAAATCACATCAAACAACATCAAAACCATAAACTGACGATCGAAACCTTCTTTAAACTCTCAAACATTTAAACTTTGACGAACGCATCCGATTCATACTTAAATATTCCGGAATGACGCCAAACTTTGCGTGAAAGTCACAAATCACGATACGAACCTATTTCAAGGTTTGGAACCTCAAACGGACATCGATAATATGAAAATCCATTCAACCCAAATTTATGAAATTCTAAAACCTTCAAAATGCCAACTTTCTATTGTAAGCGCCGAAATGCTCCCGGACCACCCGATACTTAACCTGAACACACGCCTAAGTCTAAAATCATCATACGAACCTATTGGAACCTTCAAATCCCGATTCTGAGGTCGTTTACTCAAAAGTCAAATCTTAGTCAATTCTCCCAACTTAAAGCTTCCAAAATTAGAATTTTCCATCCGAATCAACTCTAAACTTCCCGAATTAGATTCCGACTATGCGTACAAGTCATAAAACATGAAGTGAAGCTAATCAAGGCCTCAAACCGCCGAACGACGCGCTAGAGCTCAAAATGACCGGTCAAGTCGTTACATTCTACCCCAGTTAATCATATGTTTGTCCTCAAACGTGCCAAGGATCGTTCCGGAGTTGTCCAAAATCACTGTTTAACAACTCGTGCACCTGCCCATGCTACCACAACTCATGTGAGCATATTAGCTCAAGCCAGACTGAAGATCCTCCCTATAACCTTAGGCAACAAGCCTTAGAACCAAATTCCAATATCCGGAATTCTCCACGAGACCCGATTCTAACATACAAACACCGCATAAATCCTACACACTGTACCAAAACCTAATCATGCACCTATGCTGAAGTCACACCATGCACCATATAAATCATCTGCCATAATAACATCCTCCGACCACAATAGCTAAAATTCCACGAATCCGATGCCCGAAATACACCTCATGACACATATAAGCCCTGTTCCAACTCTCGCATTGCTGCCACGACGAAAGAGATGCGTAGTAACTCATTACAACATGCCAAATAAATAAATCATAGGGGTCTGTCCACCTGACAAGAATCATTACATCATCCTGAAATGAATAACGATATATTCTCTTTAATATACCCTACATGAATTTTATCGCACTGACCTCATGTCCAATAACCTCGTCACACCCAATCCAAGCTGCTCGGGCAATAAGCCACCTCACACACTGTTTAAAATCTCATACAGCATTATTGAAGCGCCAACAAGCTATAACTCGAATATGACACATATGGAAGAACAAACTCTGAAAAAGAACTACCCAGCCCGCGTAACGAATAAAATGACCGAAAAGATGCTATGAACCTTTCTCAAAGAATGAGAAACAAAATACATAGAAATAAGTATAGGGAACCATACTTAACATCTCATTGTTGCAGCGTGTAACCCGATCCAAGTATGACATCATTGCAGCATGCAACTCGATCCAAACATGATACCGTTGCGGCGTGCAACCCGATCCAAACAACAAACCCACGGTGGCGTGCCATCCAATCCACACATAACAATATATAAGGAAGTGCCCATCGAGCCATAATGCTTATTCCTACGAAATACCCGAATATCGACCACAAGAACGCCAAGTGCAAAAATACAACCTTTGGGAGACGGATAACACCATACACTACAAAACCCAAGCACAACTAAGGTGCAATAATTGACCTACTTCTCGAGAGCCATCCTACTCATATAACACCACAAGCTACACGGGATCACAACACATGTGCGAATAATCAAGCTGTCTCATAACCCACATGGCACAGTAGAGTACTACATGGAATAACTAACGACGGGAACAATATCCAACGCCGAATACTCCTCTGCAAGCAATGCTATGCCGAACGAACACATCCGACCTGATGTAGAGCACACATTCACATTAGACCCACCAACGAACCCCAAGCCAATTCTGATCAACCCATTCTGGGCCAAAAACCTTTCAAGGATCCATAATGGACCTATTCATGACACACACGAGCAGCCATCCCAATCTGAAACAAACTCCCACAATTCACAACCAAATGAATAGAGCGCCTTCCAGGCATAAACTCTCACATTAATGATAGTACCATAATCTCCATGCTTGGTTTCAATCTTTAACAATCAAGTGACTAATATGTCACACTTATACAATTTTCCCATGAGATACACTCCCATGAACTTCCACGCCAGGTAGCAAAGTCTGCACCTCCACACTACCAATCGTACTAATTCAGTAAAGCCAACAAAGAGTCCGCAAATCAATACACAAAGCGTCTTACACATGACATCGTTCTCAAGTGACACTAAAGAAAATGCCAGCTTACTCTGAACATCTGAATTCTTCCCTGTTCATATGAGATCGTGACATTCTTGTTAACACCAAATTGCAACCTTGATCCTCAACTTCCAATTCCCGTGTGTCATGCCCCGAACCTGAGGGCGAGACCGGCACTCAGTGCCTCACCTATCCTCGCGTACCAACTTGCGACTAAGGGACTCTAAACATATAATGTCATACTTTTGCCATGGACACATTGCAAGACAATTGCAAATACTAACTAAATATCAATATAAAGTTGGGCCGACAAGGCCGTCATAACTACTACAGCTGACAAACAAACAAATGTACATAAAAGGCCTACAAGCGCAACATACTACATTAACTTACAGGATATGTCTACAAGCCTCTACTAATGGATATACTGTGATCGGAACAAGGCTCTAACCTACTCATAACATATATACATATATATAAAAATGTACTTAAAGCTCAAGAACCGGCAACTCCGAAGGGGATGTATCTTACTAATCAAGCTGAACTTGGGCAACACCTAATAAGGAAGTCTACCCGTCTGTCTGTCTGAACCCGCATGCATGAAATGCAGCACCCCCAGAAAAGGGACGTCGGTACGAAATAATGTACCGAGTATGTAAGGCAGTATACTAAAAGCGGAAACTGAAGTGATAATATAATAACTGAAAGAAACTGGCGTCAATGATAATCTAAATATATGCTTACCTACTGATACTGACTCAACTCTCTCAATATAGTAAGTAAAATAGTTGTCTAGCCTTATAAGACTCGGTATATATATAACTGCTCTGCCGTAATAGGCTCGCTCATAGGCGCTTAGCCATACTTAGCTTTGTATCTCGGCGAACTAGGCTCGCTCATAGGCGCTCGGCTACAGTAGGCTCAGTATATAACTTACTATCTGATCAGAGGTTTCCCAATAGGGGCCTGCCCATTGATTATAGCTCGATGGTAATGAAAATACTGTAATACTATATATATATATATATATATATATATATATATATATATATATATATATATATAGGCTCTCTGCTCTCTTGACTGGAATAAGACTATGCTCAATTGAATATGAAGTCCCGATAAGGTAAAATACTAGAACTTATGAGACTAGGAAATGTACATAAATTCAGGAATATGAATTTCTCTTTATGACTCGTTATCAAACTCGAGTAATTACGAGATCATGCCAAAATGAAAGAAGGACTTAGCCTTAACATACCTGAACTGATTCTCTTGACAAACTTCCAACACACGTCAATTGCGATAACGCGCAATGGCGGATCAAAGTAGGGGAAAATTCAAATGATGTTCGTGAGAAAGATTGTACCGTTTTTTTTTTAAAATTGCAAATCCCGTTGCTATTACGCAGTGTAACTTGTATGAAATTTTTTGCTCAAAATCCACTACTTTGATAAATGCTAATTCACGTTCATTTGTGAATCAGAAGTCTTGTAGTGAATAAAGTGATTCTTGAAATTTTTGAGCTTCACCCGTGAGCTTAAGCAAGTCTATGAATCAAGATTATAATTGGTAAAAGAGTTATCCATTTTTAAGATCAAACATATCTTTTGAGTTATAGTATATTTCATATATTATTTCTAATACTTTAACCAAAGAGTTCTCAAACTTTGCACATTACAAAATGACATTATGAGTCATTTATTAGGGGTGGGTTTGCTGCCACGTTGGGAAGCGGGTTAGTCTTACCCAAATTTATCCACTTAATTCCTTAATTAATTTGTTAATCTCCCATTAACCAATAATTACCCAATTATCCACATAATTAGGATTTATCTCAAATTACTTAAAATACTACTCACTTTTAATAAGCTTTGTACACCTTTCTATTAGGGTTATGTGGTACCTTGTATGGCACTAGTCCATAAATACCGGGAATTATAGCTTAGACCGTACTTTACCACAAAATGTCAAATTTCGACGAAATTCATTTTCTTTGATTCGCTCACCCTCTCACCTTCACGAATTTACTTATCACTTGTTTGAAATAGTATAATAATTATAATCTCTCAGTAATCTCATTCTCGAACTTACGTCAAGTCACTTACGACGAAACTTTATCGTACGAAAATGCGGGATGTAACATCATTCCCCCCTTTGGAATATTCGTCCTCGAATATTAACTGATGTACTTATCATTTTCATAACATATGTCCTCTAAATACTTTAGTACTTTCCTTTCCATCTAGGCAACTGTTCTGTGAATAGTTCTAAGGGTTAGGGCATTCCCCCTTTAAGCTTCTTTCTCACACCACGACTTGTAGTCAGAATCCTTCCAATCTCGTAACTGCTGCTACCTTCTTTCTCACACTACGTCTTGTAGTATGTGCGCTTATGAAACTCTTCTCTTCTCTTTCCTCCAGTTTTTAGTCAATCTCTAGGTTTCACTTTGTGAACATATACAAAATTATGTCAAGTCGAGGTCTGCTACCAAACTCCAGGTTACTCTTGTTGCCTATCCTATATGCATAAAGCTAAGTCCTTTAATGCCCCCTCATTATTGTTCATCTTAATAATGACGGCCTAATCTTATCTCATACTTTGTGACTTTTGTCCATCCATTGTTGATTAATCTTAATACCGACAACTTGGCCTCTTATGTAACACTACCTCTAGGGCTCACGTCTCATTGAGGAACATCTAAAATGATTAGACTGATACAACTGGAGGCGATATTATACTTCCATAACCGTATTTCATAGAATTACAATGTGATTTACTTACGTGGGTATCTTAATCCTGTAAATTCATGAAATCATTACTCAATCGCAGGCCAAAACATCATCCCTCATTTATCACAATTAGCCCATAATTCTATTACCAGGGTAGCATTCCATCTCTTCTATATGCTACTAGTCTTAGACTCATTTGAGTTCATTCAAGCTATACTGTGCTTTCTATAATTTAGAGAAACCATCAGCTCTCTCTTTTTCATGGGTTTAACCCCAAGGACTTATCCATTATCGTCACCTTCTTACTCGCCCTTTCTTATCCTCACTTTGTCTTCCTAAAACCTTGTCGCTTTACCATACTTTAGATTGTGACCTACGCATATCTAGTCATATTAATTGTGACCTACGCATATCTAGTCATATTAATCGCAACCTTCCTTCAACTTGCTTGCGCCATAGATTTCCTTGTGTTATTCAGGAACGCCAAGCGAGACATCACATCGTCTTTAACTCTTCTTTACTTTCGTAACTAGACCTCTCAGTACCTAGAAATCATGGGCTTGAAAATATGTAACTGATGACGTCGCTATCACTCCTAAATACTGAACCCCAGCGCTTCTAGCCTTCTATCTGAAGTATTAACTATTCACAACCTTTTGCTTTTGAGTATCTCGTACGTTGTCCACCTTTACCTTACTTACCTTAAAGTCTCGCATCACATCTTCTATCTTTTGCATGACCTCCCTTCCACACAGGTATAATTCACATCCACGACTTGAAGCTCTATTGCAATACTTGCACCTCAGGTGCTTACACAATACGGTGAGACTTTCATGCTGACTTCTTGTGAGGCTGGTATTTTCTAACGCCCGTATACTATATGGCTACTGTACTATCTCTCTTGTACCTCTGATATTTAAGAGTGATCCTCCAATGTTCTCAATCATGAGGTTTATAATTTTCTGGGTCCAACTATCAGACTCCTGATTTACTTTGTTGGTGTAACTCTTTTGTTTCCTCTTCCCTCTGATCAACCTTTATGTAGGATCAAGCTATCTTCCGATCTGCGGCTCATGGCAGTAGTTATTACTTTAGCCCTTCATGGACGCTATGGAATATCATTGATAAAATCTTATAACAATTCAATCCTTTTTCTATGACCTGGGCTCAATTCTTTCTTTTAACCTATATCAAAATCTTCTACGGCTGTATGATTGTCAACATATATGCCGCATGGATAATACTCCAAAATCTTAGGTACATTCATTATGTAATTATCTCTGGATCATTGCTCGAATAATTCCTTTTGTTCCTTCTCAACTTTCTTTAAATGCAAGCAATTGCCTCTCCAGGTCATTCTGCCACTTGTTGCATGAATACTTGGCTTATTTTAGTGCCCACCCATATTGGAATTCCATACAACCCATATGATCTTGAATATCACCTTTTGGTTCTGATATATATGTTTTTTTCTTCTTCCCGTTCATTAGCCACGATAGGTGCCACTTGTTGATGGAGTGCTTACAATGTTGTTGTGAGACTGTTATTACATGACCATTTCCTCTTTAGGTCACTATGCTTAGGTTAAAGCCTTCTTCCTTATTTCCTCCGCTAGTCTTTCATTGTAGTACTTAGGGAGGACCCTCTAATTCTTGCAAGGCTGCGAGCTTATTACATCGTATACTCGACGGGATTTTGATGTTCGTACTCACATATGAAATTCCTTAGTTACTTACCTCCATACTTATATGCTTTTACGGTTGCTCATGAACTAAAGGTTTGACTGTCTTCCCTTAACACTCATACGGTATCTTTAACTACCCCAGCTCCTATCTGAATATTTCTCAAGGTCACGATGTCATATCTGCGAGACTGAATTTCCCATGCTGGGGTTCACTCTGTTTATCTTGCACGATCTATTAATTTGTCTGTATCCTCTTATCTTGCGATAACTAGGCTCTTCCTAAATCAACCACTAACTAATCGTTGGCCCATCTCATATCAATATTCACATAATATTTCATGGGTTATTTCCTTTGTCTTAACTTACGTCTCGTACTGGCTCCTTATATATCAATAACATCTCGGGCAGGAACCCTTACTTCCTTTCCTTACCGTCGTGTTTGCCTAAGGTTCTGGAATCGTAGCATATCTGTAGGCTTTGAATAAGTGCAATCTCATCCCTTTCTCATTCATTTTTTTTCTTATCGCATTCTTCCTTTACCATTCCATAATTGCTAGAACCGCTTAATTCTGACTTAATGCCACATCACTCCATATTCCCCCCTTTTGTGGAGTGCTAAGATTTAGCACTACGACGATCTACCTATAGATGTTTCACCTCTTCATCTTTGGCATCTTTTCACATCATTGATGGCCTTTACTCACCTTGCGGTAATCCTTCTGTACCAAGGAGAACAAAATTCCTTACTTACGAGGGTGACACCTAGTGTAGCTGGCACACACAGCTCTTTAAGCTTAACTTTGCTCACATTGCTTGCTTTAGGGAAGTGTCTGCTTGAATGACCATTCTCTGAATTTGTCATGAATCTTCTTCTGTTGTCCATTCTATTATTGCCGGAACGAAATCTGAAATTCCCATGATGCCGACTATTATCAAATCACCATGTCCCTAATTCATGTTTAGGTTATCTTGTTCACCAATCCATACTGGTTTCTATTACTCTGGGGTCTAACTTTTCCTTTTAGTAATCGCGTTAGAGTTGCGAACTTATTTCTCGAAATGAAGATGTGACTTTATGACCTATATTCTTTTGTGGCCTCAAGGGTTGTCACCTCTCGTATTTTCCTTCACTTGACTACAGACTCTGTAATACTGTCATCTTTTTGATCTACCGTTATCATCCATGTATCACATCTTACTCATAATGGTTCCTTGTCTCTCTTCTTATTTCCCTGTTAATATTTCTGCCTATCCCGTTCTTTTGAAAACTTCAACAAGACATTATTTTGCTTTTAGCTCCCCTTGCTTCATTCATTGGCTCTTTGGTTTGCTCAATGTTTTCGCTCTACTAGGGACAGGAGCCACACTAAGGTAGTATTTATCCCTTCCAGACTTTCAGTGCCTATCTTCTGAATTTTCTTGATCATACTAGTATTCACATCTAATTGTAATGTTCTAGAGTTCACCATCTGGGTGTTTCATAAGGAGGTCTATTAGCAACTTTGTAATATCCTTCGGAAATGTCAACTAGCTTAAACAATTCATCCATCATTTTGGGTTACTCTAAACCTAACCGGATCCTGATATCATGTCCTTCTCTTAAACCATATCCATTTGCTCTCATAGGGCATGACAAAGATAGGTGGATAGATATTCATGCCTTAGGGCTTCTTATTAAGAATCTTACACCTTTTAGTACACACACGATCCGCTGAAGACCTCATATTGACTCATCATAAGCATCATGCAGAATCGAGTTCCTCTAGCTCAACTCTTCCATAGCCACATGCAATCTTTTACCAATCGTCTTTCTAGATGTGGGCATAGTCGTATTATGAATAAGACAGAGTTTAAGAAATTGAGTTCTTACAACTGACCTCTACCACACAATCTAGAGTGAGAAGAAAGAGTGACAGTCCTAAATGCCCTGTAGCCTCCTGCTTATAAGTGTGGTGCAAGACACACCCATAAACAAGACTCTACTAGACACGGCTTGTAGACTCCCTAGGACACAACTGCTCTGATACCACTTTTGCCATGCCCCGAACCTGGGGTGAGACCGGCACTCAGTGCCTCACCTGTCCTCGCGTACCAACTTGCGACTAAGGGACTCTAAACATATAAAGTCATACTTTGGCCATGGGCCACATTGCAAGACAATTGCGAACACGTACTAAATATCAATATAAATCTGGGGCGACAAGGCCGTCATAACTACTACAGTTGACAAACCAACAAAATGTACATAAAAGGCTTACAAGCCCAACATACTGCATTAACTGACAGGATATGTCTACAAGCCTCCACTGATGGATATACTGTGAGCAGAACAAGGCTCCGACCTACTCATAACATATATACATATATACAAAGATGTACGTAAAGCTATAGACCTGGCAACTCCGAAGGGTATGAAGCTTACCGATCAAGCTGAACTTGGGCAACACCTAATAAGGAGGTCTAATCGTCTGTCTGTCTTAACCTGCACGCATGAAATGCAGCGCCCCAGAAAAAGGACGTCAGTACAAAATAATATACCGAGTAAGGCAATATACTGAAAGTGAAAACTGAACTGATAATATAATAACTGAAAGAAACTAGGCGTCAATGATAATCTGAAGATATGCTTACCTGCTCATACTGACTCAACTCTCTCAATATAGTAAGTAAAATAACTGTGCGGCCTTATAAGGCTCGGTATATATCTATAACTGCTCTTCCGTAGAAGGCTCACTCATAGGCGCTCGGCCACAGTAGGCTCGGCATATAACTTACCATCTGATCAGAGGTTGCCCAATAGGGGCCTGCCCATCGATTATAGCGCAATGGTAATGAAATACTTAATACTGTATATATAGGCTCTCTGCTTTCTTGACTGGAATAAAACAATACTCAATTGAATATGAAGTCCTGATAAGGGAAAATATTGTAACTTATGAGACTAGGAAATGTACATAAATCCAGGAATATGAACTTCTCTTTATGCCTCGTTATCAAACTCGAGTAATTAGGAGATCATGTAAAAATGAAAGAAGGACTTAGCCTTAACATACGTGAGCTGATTCTCTTGACAATCCTTCCAACACACATCAATTGCGACAACACGCAACGACGGATCGAAGTAGGGGAAAATCCGAATGATATTCGTGAGAAAGATTGTACCGTGCTCTCTTAGAATTGCATATCCCGTTGCTATTACGCGGTGTAACTTTGTATGAAATTTTTTGCTCAAAATCCACTACTTTGCTAAATGCTAATTCACGTTCCTTTGTGAATTAGATGTCTTGTAGTGAATAAGGTGATTCTTGAAATCCTTGAGCTTCACCCGTGAGCTTAAGCAAGTCTATGAATCAAGATTATAATTGGTAAAAGAGTTATCCATTTTTAAGATCAAACATATCTTTTAATTTATAGTATATTACATAGATTATTTCTAATACTTTAACCAAAGAGTTCTCAAACTTTGCCACATTAACAAATGACATTATGATTCATTTATTAGGGGTGTGTTTGCTGCCACGTTGGGGAAGGGGTTAGTCTTATCAAAATTTATCCACTTAATTCCTTAATTAATTTGTTAATCTCCCATTAACTAATAATTATCCAATTATCCACATAATTAGGATTTATCTCAAATTACTTAAAATACTACTCACTTTAATACACTTTGTACACCTTAGTATTATGGTTATGTTGTACCTTGTATGGCACTAGTCCATAAATACGGGGTATTATAGCTTAGACCGTATTTTACCGCAAAATGTCAAATTTCGACAAAATTCATTTTATTTGATTCGCTCACCCTCTCACCTTTACGAATTTACTTATCACTTGTTTGAAATAGTACAATAATTATAATCTCTCAATAATATCATTCCCGAACATACATCGATTAACTTACGACGAAACTTTATCGTATGAAAATGCGGGATGTAACTCCATGCCGCTCACTGCACATATCGTGCCGCTACGCGAGGGTACAATAATTCATCATAACCCCTGAACTACTAGTTGAATAAACACTTCATTGGCTAGAATCACTTTCACCCAACTCATTTTAGAAGAACCATTGCAGCACGAAACTGAATTCTCATAACCGCAGAAAATACAAACCTCGAGTCGTGGTCTAAACCGTCATAACTCTTCCGAGATCCATTTATACATAACAAGGCCATTAGAATCAAACACCTCCCAAATCAATCAAATTATGGTGGCTGTCAAGCCCGCACATACAACCACCAACCACCTGTATAACTTAACGCGCCGAAGAAACTGATCATTGTCACAATCATGCTGATTGAAACCATTACCAACCAACCCAACTTCCTCCAGTTTACTCTTGACCTGCCTTAGAAATAATAATTGCTCCATTCAAAACATAACAAAACTCGATCAACACTCATCCCGAGTGACCCAAGTCACGAGATCACATTATCTTAATACCTACTATAAAAACTCGATCCTTAACTACACAACAGACCCAAAATCCTTAGACACACCGCGCTTACATCCTTGAACCCATTAGAACCACTATAGAGAGTCACCCACTCTGACCTGGTCCCAAGTATAGTAAAACTCCAACGCTCTATTAGCACATGAACACTCCCAAAGAAGCAACCAGATAAATTCTTTTCCTTGCACATCACATCCACAAGAAGCATAAACACTGAGTCTTCCCAAAACCTTCACATGAATCGATAAGGAAAAATATAGGACACATTCATCCAATTCTTTTCTCGAATTACCCCTGATGTTTTCTTTTCTTAGTCATAATTAATCCACCAATGCAACGATAACCAGAAATCGCAGAAGCAGACAACCACGCGATCCAATTGTAGGCGGTGGGCTCCCCCACTTAGCTTTAAGCTACAATCACATAAATCTAGAGCCCACAAAGATTCCTCCTTCTCAATTACCATGATCTCATACCGTTAACCCGCCACATTTCTCGTAATCTCTTATTAAACTTCTCATGAACATTCCAAATTGTCAGCCACGATCGCATATTTGACCTTCTGCCAAGTAGTAAGTAGAACTCCTCGTAGAAACTTTATCAAAATCATGCAACTGCTACTTGCTCACAGGAGATAACCCGCCCATGGAATTCAATACCGACATCTTCCAACAAAGCTGCACTGGTTACAACTACCACGAAATCAGAACCCTCCTGAGACCATGCTCGCCCACCAACTGTAAAAGTATGTTCATCCCCCATTGACATCAACTGAAAGTCCGATAATACATTTCCAACCTCGAAGTCACATCGTATCCCATAACGAAAAATAATCTTTTACACCCCTCTTCATTCCAAGCAAACTCATTTCCATCATATTCAACCTTCCTCAGCACAGTAGCCAACATCCCAAATACAATCCTTGGACCTAGTCACTGTCCACCACGATTCCCAAATCGCTCTAAACTTTTCTCAAGGCACATGACTATCCTACCACAGAATCCATATGCTACTCTGCCACACCCACTTCGGTTAAGCTATCTCCTTTAAGAAACTTCTCGGCCTCTGCTTTTCATACTTGACCTTCTAGCTACAACCACCGCGAGACACCTCCTACCATGTCCTCCCTCATCCTCGTTGCCCAAATGTTGCCTCAAATCAAAATCACTTCTGTATTAGCTGAACTAATAAATTTCTACCAACTCTAAGCCTCCTCAAAGATCATTTCCCTCGAGTTATCAACATTAGAAGCACCGATTCGACCCTGAATCCAACAAACACCGCCGTATCATATAACCGCTTCTTAGGCACCATTCTACAACACCTTGCCCCGAAGGCAAATCAAAGGTGGCCCTAACACCCATAGGCCTTAATGTGTTCAAACAAGGACGACCACACCACACCGTAAATGAGAATTCCACCATGCTCAGAAATATCAAGTCTCGTTACTTCATCAACTAGAGCATGAACATCCATAGTCCAATTGCCTTTCCTCCGCTGGAATTAAATACCGAACCTCTATACCATGCACTGAAAAATCCTCCTTTTGAGTCATTCACCACCTCGACACATGAACAAGCACCCTACCATTACACCAATACTGTGCGATAACAATGCATGAATGTCATAATAATCTGTGCATAGCCCCGAAACCGTAGGAAATATAGGTAATGGGCTGAAATGACAGAACACCCTTCCGCAAAGCGACGATAATAGCTTACCCGAATACGCAGGGAGAAACATCCTACACCATGATGGCAGTACCACTACAACTCCTCGGTGCCCGCGCTCTACACCGTGTAAGATTGAGTAGGAAGGAAATGAAATAATAAGCTTTAATAGAATCAAATCGCACGATGAGAAATCAAGAAGGGAAGTGCTCCTAACACCCCTCTAGCCTCTCGAGGATAAGTACAGATGTCTCCGTACCGATCTCCAAGACTCTACTAGACTCGCTCATGACTCGTGATTCCCAAGTGAACCTAGAGCTCTGATACCAAGTTGCCACTACCAAAATTCTACTATAGGTCATGATGGCTCCTAACACCATTGTCAGGCAAGACAAAGGTGATTGATCAACTTAATTGCTCCATTTTATTACTTGAAATGATAACACCCACTATTTAATAGTATAAACTAAAGATTCCAGGGTGAAATAATAACAATTAAGTGAACTACCATACTAAACATCCAGTAGGAACCCCCAAATCCGGTGTTACAAGTGCATGAGCATCTACTAGGAAATATAATAAATACAACATCTATCTGGAATACAAGTTAGGCAGGAGAATATAAATAACGCTGATGGAGACTCTGTATGCTGCAGATCGAAATATAAAATGCAGCTCGCCATAAAGTCCCCGCAATAGCTGCTCCTCTGCGCCCAAGAGACCACCAGAAATGTAAATATGCATAATAAGTGCAGAAGTGTAGTATGACTACGTAAATCAACGCATACCCAATAAGTATCTAGCCTAACTCCGGAGAAGTAGTGATGAGGGGTCGATATCGACACTTACTAGTGGTCCAATAAATCATGTATAGTAAGAAGTAAACAATTATGAGGAAGAGTAAACAAACAGTATAAACCAATATAAATACGAGGT
The DNA here is from genome assembly GCF_001879085.1 of Nicotiana attenuata. Classification (NCBI taxonomy): domain Eukaryota; kingdom Viridiplantae; phylum Streptophyta; class Magnoliopsida; order Solanales; family Solanaceae; genus Nicotiana; species Nicotiana attenuata. The sequence continues at coordinate 112,124 of NW_017673000.1, forward strand.
ACAATCCTCCTTTAAACGGTGAACTCAAGCTCTCAATTAGCAGTTACCTTCCCAACCGAAGTATATATAAAATAGACCTCACCAGATAGGTCATCACAACTCAAATCAGGAAAAAAACACACGGATATGTGTTTTCTTATCAAGTATTATGCACGACGTTGCCGAGGCGAACGACCCGATCCATAAGAGTGTTTTATAGAAATGCCACGGCGAACAACCCGATCCCATCAAAATGTGTGTAATGCCGAGGATCAAACAACCCGAACAATAGATACATCTATTATACTGTCGAGGCGAACGACCCGCTCCCATAAGAGTGTGGTACATAAACCTCCCGAGGCGAACGGCCTGATCCTATTAGAATAAGAAGCTTTAACGGATCCCTGGCCCCACTCACGAATAAACGCGTGAGTTATGAATTTTAAGGAAAACCTTGCGATGAATGCGCACAATGGAGGAGAAATTCATAAGGGAAACATAAATTATTCTGCGGATTATCAACTAGCTCATCACATCTCCAAAATAGCGAGTCTATCACCCTATGCAAGTCTAGTCGTAACGCGAAATAAAGGAATTTAAATGAGCAAAGATAACTCAAATAGTACAATTATAGCATGGGGTGAACCTAAGTTTACCCGGACATAATAAGGAATTCTAGCATATGCACGGACACTCATCACCTCATACGTTCCTAGCTCACACAATATGTGGCACATAACAATATAACACCTACGGGGTAATTTTCCCCTCACAATGTTAGACATGAGACTTACCTCGCTACGAAGTTCCATAACCGACTCCAACGCCTATCTAACACCTCAAACCAAATGCCCATCTATCCGAACTAGTCAAAAAATCATGAAAAACAAATAAAAATATACACCAACATCATAATTAATTTATTTACAACAATTCCCAACTCAGCTCGAAAAGTCAATAAAGTCACCCTCAGGCTCACGTGCCCAGATTTCAAAAATTATTAAAAATAAATATTACCCATATGGTCTATATCCAGAAAATCATCCAAATTCGTCCATGAATCAACCCTCAAATCAAGATTTACCATTTCTCAACTTTGGGGCTCAAAATCCCAATTTCTACAATCCAAACACGGATAAAAATTATAACCAACGGAAATAATAATGGAGAAACATCAAAATAAAGGTCAGATAGCCCCTTGTTGATACGAGAACAACACCGCAAAAATCACCTCAAACGGAGCTCTAGAACTCAAGATATGCCCAAAATACTAAAATTCTCGGTTTAAAACACTATCCAGATGATTTTTCTTCATCGCCTTCGCGGGAGACCTTCGCGTTCACGTAGAGTAATTTTTCACGTTGACAGATCAAACAAGAAATCCTTCTTCGCATTTGCGGAACCTCACTCGCATCCGCGAAGAACAAAGCTTCGCAGCAGAAACTATCAATTTTGTCCGACACGGATATGGGCATAACTCTCTCATACGACATCGAAATTCGACGATTCTTATTGCTATGGCTCCGAAACTATGATACGGATCTAATGGTTTAATATAATCACAAAATAAAGGTCTTTTTCTTAATATAGTACCCTTTTTTCCCAAAAAATGACGTCGAAACATCAAATAAGAGCGCGACACCATCCAAACACATCCGAAACACACCCGAGGCGCCTGGGACCCCGTCCAATCACACAAACCAGTCTCAAAACATAACATGAACCTACTCGAGGCCTCAAATCACACCAAACAGTATCAAAAATACGAATCGACGAACGAAACATTCTTTAAACTTTCAAACATTCAAACTTCGACGAACGCGTCCGATTCATACTTAAACATTCTGGAATGACGCCAAAATTTTCGTGCAAGTCAAAAATCACGTTATGAACCTATACCAAGGTTCGGAACCTCAAACGGAAATCGATAACATCAAAATCCTCTTCAAACCAAACTTATGAAATTCTAAAACCTTGAAAATGCCAACTTTCCATAATAAGCGTTGAAATGCTCCCGCACCACTTGATAATCAACCCGAACACATGCCCAAGTCCAAAATCCTCATACAAACCTATTGGAATCTTAAAATCACGATTCTAAGGTCGTTTACTCAAAAGTCAAACCTTAGTCAATTCTTGCAACTTAAAGTTTCCGAAATTAGAATTTTCCATCTGAATCAACTCTGAACTTCCCAAAATTCTGACAATGCGTACAAGTCATAAAACATGAAGTGAAGCTACTTTAAACCTTAAACCGCTGAGCGATGCACTAGAGCTCAAAACGACCGATAGGAGGAAGATGTAGCATATCGTTCATTCGCGAAGACCAATAAAAAAAAATGGGGACAGAGGAAAATGTAGCAATGGATGACAAAGCAAAGAGAATGAGAGATCTATTATCAAGTTTCTACTCTCTAGATCCTAATTCTACTTCTTCAACGGTGGTGCTCTATGCTAATTCTAATCATCATTAACGTCAGAATAGTCGATGTCATCATCCACGATTGGCTCATCCTCTTAGGAGAACAAATCTGGCCATGGCTATGCTGGAGAAGATTTTAGGACCAGGTTTATGTTTATCTCCATTTTTAGTTTTCATGCTATAACGGCCCAGTCGATTGTTTTGAGAATTTAAAGTCTCGTTCGGCGGCATAAGGTATTGAGCAGCTTCGTATTATGTGTTATTACTTGTGTGCATAGTCGAGTTCAGTTACCGGATGATCAGAGTCAATTTGGAAGAAGGATTCCAGTTTTGGAAGCTTAAGCGGTAAGAGTTAACTGGAATTTGACTTTTGTGTAAACGAATCTCGAATTGGTTTTTGATGGTTCCAAAAACTTTGTATGATGATTTTGGACTGAGGCATGCATCCGGATTTGGATTTGGAGGTCCGTAGGGTAATTTGAAGCATGTTGGCGAATGTTGGAAAAGTTAAAGTTTTGGAAGGTAGAGAGGTTTGACCAAGAGTTGACTTTGGTGATATCAGGGTCGGAATACGATTTCAAGAGTTGAAACAAATTCTCTATGTCATTTGGGACTTGCCTGCAAAATTTGACGTCATTCCAGGTATATTTGATAGGTTTTGGCACGAGTTTTAGAAGTTGGAAGATTTGAAAGTTCATGAGTTCGATTCATGGTGTGATTCATAGTTTCGACGTTGTTTGATGAGACTTGAGGTCTCGATTAAGTTTGTATCGTTTTAGGATGTGTTGGTATATTTGGTTGAGGCCCCGTAGGGCTCGGGTGAGTTTCGGATAAGCTTCGGATCAATTGGCACATTTTGGCTAAGGCTGGTGTTGGGTAGTGTTCTGGTGTATCCGCATCTACAGAGGTTTGATCGCATATGCGGAGACGCTTCCGCGAGGTTCTTGGTCGCTTCTGTGGTGTTTGTGCAGGTCCTGCTGTGTCGCTTCTGCGGAGGCTGCCACGCAGGTGCGAATGCCGCTTTTGCGGTCCAACAATCACATCTGCTATATTGTCCGTAGGTGCGAATCCTTTCTTTGTAAGCTGAGTTCGCAAATGCGAACTTTTACTCGTAAATGCGAGAGCGCAGATGCGCTTCCTTGTCCGCAAATGCGGATGGCCTGGGCAGAATCATATAAGTCGAGGTTTTCGCCATTTTCTTTATAGTTTGACTTCTACGCCTCGGTTCTTAGAGATTTCTCGTGGGTTTTTCAAGACAATCATGATTGGGGTAAGTGTTCTTCACCTAGAATTTATTATATTCCATATTTCCATCTTTATTTTTATCATTAAGTTAGTGTTTCGAGTTTAGAAAAATGGGGATTTTTGAAGAAAACTTTCAAAGTGTAAAATGATTATTTGAGGGATGAATTGGTACCGAAATTTGATAATTTTACTATGGTTGAATTCGTATCAGAATGGGTGTTCCGGTTTTATAACATTTGTAGGGTTTCGAGGTGAGGGCCCAGGGGTCGACTTTTTGGTTGATTTTTAGTTTTTGATAAAGATTGAGGCTTTTATGATCTATAATAATTTCTTATGAGTTTTATTTATGCTTTGAAGTTATTTTGGCTAGATTTCAGCCGTCCGGAGGTAATTTCACTCAAGAAGTTCATTTTAAAGTGTCGCTCTATCTTCTTTGAGGTAAGTATCTTGCCTAACTTCGTGTGGGGGAACTACTCCTTAGGATTTGAGTCTCCTATGCCAATTGTATCGTGTAAAGTCTGTGTCCGCGAGGTGACGAGTACGTGCTCGGGCTTGTTTGTGGAAAAGTTGACCTTTTAGGGTCTTAGGTTCTTATATTCATTAGACATGATGTTGTATTATTATATTAAATCCCCCATTTACCAGATTCACCTCTACGTGTTATAATTGGAATTAATTGCTTCATGTTCCACCCTTATTGCCTATTTGACTCTTGTGTCCCTTAACTGATGTTGTTGCCTCTTTAATTACCATACTGTCTTTTTTCGTTATTTATCCTTAGTTATGATGCTGTATCTATTCCATAATTTGCTCAAACCTAAAAGAAGTTAGTTATTCTTTATCATAGTTGCCTCATCCTTATTTGGAATTAATGAGTCGTGTTGTCTCCTTTGTTGTTGAATTGTACTTTGTGAAGTTATTGTTCCATATAAATTCTCCCTTGTTGAGCTACTCTCATTGTGACTAGTATTCTTCATTGTGTTTATTCTTTGTGAACTCGTCCTACCATTTCTTTGTGATAAAAAGCTCTTGAGTTGATTATTTGTCGTACTCTTTTGTTATTGTCATTGTTGTTGTTGTACTCAGTATTGTGTTGCACGAGGTTTCTGTCGTGCGGTTGTTATTGTGATGCACGAGGTCTCTGCCTTGCGGGTGTTATTGTGTTGCATGAGGTTTCTGCCATGCTATTGTTACTATTAATATGTGCACATGCAGCGTGACAAGAATGACTATATATATGGGTAGCGCATGTGGCGAGACAATGTGGGAATATTATTATTATTATGCACATGTGGCGAGACAAGGCGGGCATTTACTTTATTATGGTGCACGTGGCGAGACAAGGTGGGCTATGTCTAGGATTGTTTGTGATGACTTGTGACGGCCTATGGGCATTCTTGTTGTTGATATTTGTGTAGTGGTGTACCTACCTATGTGAGTTTTATCTTGTGGAAAATGGTGGGGAACAATCTTACGTGATGTTCATTTTCTCTACACTTACTAGTTGGCCTGAACTGAAGCATACACGTATTTAATCACTCCTATCGATTTAAGAAGATGGTTTCTGATATTGTTGAGTATTTATACACACTCTCGTCTACTTGCCTTCTATGTGAGAATAGTTCTACTGGCACATGAGTCGTCTGTGCAATTACTAGTTGAAATGAGGCCACAAGATGCCAAGTGTTTAGGGTTCACAAAGTGGGACCCGTGACTTGTAAATATTTTGAGGTATGGTACCTCATGGAGGTTATTTAATAGAACCTTATGTGAAAGTGGTTATTCTCATCTAGTTGCTATATGTCCTTCTTTTAATTTTGTTCACCGGATTTAGACTGTGTTCAGCTTATTCTACTATGTTAATTACTTTTTGTGCTCCGCTGCTAATTGTTGTTTCTATTTCTTATTGAAAGTACCATATTATCGTTGTCATTATGCGTAGATTTTTAGCGGTATCGTATTCTGTTAGTTCTACATTATACTTGCTCAGGTTATTTAGTCCAGTATGTGTATTAACTGTTTCTCGTTACTACCCCACTGAGGTTAGTCTTGATACTTGCTAGGTACCGTTGTGGTGTACTCATACTATGCTTCTGCATAATTCTTTTGCAGATCCAGGTATTTCGGAGTCAGTCGATCGTTAGCTAGTTGTACAGATTTTGCTGCGGAGACTCAAGGTAAACCTGGTGCTGTGTTCGCAGGCTTCGGAGTCACCTTCTGATGTTGTATTCACATTGTTTATTCTTTATTTCGAAATAGTTTTATTTAGAGGTTTATCTAGCAAACTCAGTAGAGCTTATGACTTGTACTACCGGTTTTGGGATTGTAAATTTGTATAGAGATTTCTATTTCGAAATTGTTAGATGTTAGTTAATATTATTGTTATTTTAGTTATTGTTAGGTTTACCTAGTTCCTAAGACTAGGTTCCATCACGTCACCCAACGGAGGGAAATTTGGGTCGTGACAAATACAATGTACATAGTATTTTTCTTGGCCAAAAAATGCCATCTCTGGCGAACTTTCTTCTCTTCTTTTTCTATTTATTCACACATAATGATGCAAATACATTATATTCTGTACAAATACACTCAAATACATTATATTTTTATATAAATATATTATTTTTTCGCTTGTATTTATGCATTCTGAAGGTCTGTATTTTTTGAATACAACCGAATATCACTGTGTTTTGTGATTTTTTGTTGTTTGAAGACAGTGAATTGAATATAATGTATAATAGTGAATAATGAATATTTGTAAATTGAATACAATGCATACAATCGAATTGAATGGAATGGTAAATACCCTATTTCTTGATTTTTTGTTGTTTGAATACAACTGAATTCAATATAGTGAAATTGAATACAATTCAATCGCTTTCCATTATTAAACACTCGTAATTCTACTTTTTAGGCGGATTACCTCATTGTATTTATAAATACATCCGCGCAAATACAAGAAATACAGAATTAAACAGTTGTTATCCCAGATTTTTAGGCAGATTACCTCACTATATTTATAAATACAGTCGCGCGAATACATAAAATACAACACAGTAACAGCGAAATTTATGTTAAATTGATTCTGTTGAGTTAAATTAGGAGTGATACATGCTAATTGATTCTCTTTCCATTTTCAAAACAACTGGATTCCCCTATTTTTAGGTGAATTCCACTACTGTATTCATGAATACAGTTGCATAGCTGGATTCCCTTATTTTTTAGGCGAATTCTGCTACTGTATTCATGAATACAGTAGCGCGAATACAGCGAATACAAATGCATAACAACTAAATAGTAGTTATAGGAAGTAATTATATATATGGTAGCTATAGGAAGTTAATAGCCGCTAAACAATAGTGATTTCTAAAAATTCTTCTATTATAATAGACAAATTAAATAGTAAAAAAATTATGTGGCGTCCAGATTTACACCACTTATTGAATTTATATCCATTTAAAAAAAATAACTGATACTTTATTTTTGAGTAACTTAAGATACATACAATTTTCTCCTCTTCTTCGTTGATGCTTCCTTCTTCTTTATGCTTTGGGTTTCTTCTTCTTCTTAGTTGCAAAATGAGTTTGTTAAATTTATTGTTATTTTTATGATTTGGTGATTGAGGTTTGTTCTTTATTATATTTGAAAGTTATGTTTCAAATTTGAGCTCAATTGAAGTAGATTTAGGCGATGAATCGTGTGTTGGATTGTTTAAATTCGAAGAACACATTTATATTTCAGAAATTAAGATTTGAATTCTGATGTTTTAATAAAGTGATTGAATTAATTAAGATTCGAATTTTTGAAGTTGCATTTGAAAGATAGGACTTCATAGTTGATTTCTGAAGTTGTATTGAAAAGATTGAACTACTTAAGATTCGAATTTCTGAAGTTGTATTTGAAAGATAGAAAAACTTCATATTTGATTTCTAAAGTTGCATTGAAAATATTGAACTACATAAGATCCCAGTGAATACACTTTGTAAAACTTTGTGAGAATGCAAACATAACTTCAATGGTGAGCATAAAAATTGGTATTAAGGCTATCTAAGGGTAGGGTATTACCCATAACCATACCGCTCCAGCTTGGGGGGAGGGATGAGGGATTTGGGAGAAGGGTAAGGGTAATGTTAGAGCACCGAAAAAAATATCATTAGTACTAGTCCGATTGGTACCCTTAAGGTACCGGTACCAAATCGGTACCCTTATATTTTTTTTTATTTTATAAATCTAGCCGTTTTTGTACCGTTAGCCAATGGCTATTTTTAAAGAAAAAAAAATAGTCGTTGCAACGGTCAAAACAGTTATTTTTTGCTTTAGGTCTCCAACATCTCCGTACCCTCTAATTTATGTTTATAACCCCTAAGTTTGCTCAAATATACTTTGTCCCTATTTTAAAACTATAAATACCCATTTCATTCTTTCAATTTTCATTCAAAAACTCTCGTATCTCTCTAATTCTCTATCTCTCTCTACCTCCAATTGCAATTAGCATTTATAGCACTCAATTATTTTGGTACAACTTTTCAAGCATCAACAGGAAGTATTCGACGACGTATTGTTTCTTTTGCGCTACACTACTAGTTGGAGCTATTTTCTTCCATCAATATTAATTGTATGTCGGCATTTGCTACATTCGTTCCAACTCTTATAATTTTTGCATTTATTTTTGTTATAGTTTTGTTGCTATTTATTTTTATTTCAATTATTAATTAATAGAAATAGCTCCTAAATTAGTAAAAACCGTGTTTAAAAAATTGACTAAGGGTAATGCTAGTTCTAGATCCTACTCATGTTGACGACTTCACTCACGTAGATGAAAAACCTAAATATCATGATGTTAATGTAACGACTCGGGCGGTCGTTTAGAGAGTATTAGCCTCGATCCCCTATTTAGTGCTTTTCACGTATTTTTTTCTGCTTATGTGACTTGTCGGGAGGTTTTGGTCGTGGTTTTGGAGTGATTTGGGACACGTAGTCCCTAAAACGGAAGCTTAAGTTCTAGGATTTTGACCGTAGTTGAACTGGGTGAAGCCGACTCCGGAATGGAGTTTCGTCGGTCCCGTTAGCTCCTTTGGGTGATTTTGGACTTAGGAGCATGTTCGGATTGTGAATTGGAGGTCTGTAGCAAAATTAGGCTTGAAATGGAGAAAGTTGAATTTTTGGGAAGTTTGACTGGGAGTGGACTTTTTGATATCGGGGTCGGATTCCAATTCTGAAAGTTGGAGCAGGTCCGTAATATCGAATATGAATTGTGTGCAAAATTTGAGGTCAATTGGACGTGTTTTGATAGATTTTGGCATCGGTTGTAGAAGTTTGAAGTTTCAAAGTTCATTAAGTTTTGGAGGGTGATTCGTATTTTTAGCGTTGTTTGATGTGATTTGAGGAACTGGAGGCATGAGAGGAATTGTGCTTCGCGTTCACGATAAAGGTCTCGCGTTCGCAAAGCTCTGAGGTGATTAGTCTACGCGTTCGTGAAGTGGGTCCCGCGTTCGCATAGAGAAAGCTGGTCAACTGAGTGTCTAGGCCATTTGCGTACGCGTTTGCATGATGGTCCCGGGTTCGCGTGGGGTCGAGCTGAGTAACCTTCGCGTTCGCGATGAAGAATTTTTGACTGAAGCAATTTTGTGCTTCACGAACGCGAGGGTTCTTCTGCGTTCGCGAAGAAGGGGTGCCTGGGTAGAATATAACATTTCAAAATCGAGAGTTAGACCATTTTTATCAAAACTTGAGATAGAGAGCTCGAATTTGGACGAAATTTTGGGGAATTTTCAGAGGAAGCCATTGGGTAATAATTATTGACTCATTTATGGTTATATTGCATTAATCTATAGTTGATTCCATCCTTTAATTTCGGATTTGGGTTGAGAAAATTGGGAAAAATGGAAAAAGTTCTTCAACCAAATTTTTGGGTTTTGATTGAGATTCTAACATCGGATTTGAGTAATTTTGGTACGAGTGAACTCGTGAGTCAATGGGTGTTCGTATTTTATAACTTTTACCCGATTCTAAGACGTGGGCCTGGGCCAACTTTTTGGGACGATTTTCTAATTTCTTGCGCCTTGATTTCATTAATTAGATTAGTTTCTTATAGCTATATTTATGGTATGTAATTTCTTTTGTCTAGAGTTGGACCATTCGGAGTCAGAAAATCGTGGAAAAGTCATTCTTACTGATTGATTGAGCTTGGTTCGAGGTAAGTGGATTGCCTAACCTTGTGTAAGGGAAATCCCCTTAGGATTTCGTACTGTTGTGATACTTCTGTGATATGTGAGCACCGTGTACACGAGGTGACGAGTCCGTATACGGGCTATTTGTTGAAAAATTCTATTTTTGCTGAGTAATAACCTGTTGCATCTTAATTGATTTGTACGAGCATGTGTAGTTACCCTGTTTAGCTTAAATTTTGCATATCTACGTGTCTTAACTGCTTATTTGAACTCTGTGCAGCATGCTTAGTTGATTTCCTATTTTTCCCTTATCTGTATCAGTCTTAACTGTAGATTTATTGCTGTTAATTGTTATATCCGCCGGTTTCGAGCAGTGTGTTTACTTTGGGACTATGAGGCGGTACCTCAGGAAATCTCCCTGCACATTTACTTTTGAGACTACGAGGCGATACTTCATGTAGCGACCCGACCGGTCGTTTTGAGCTCTAGTACATCGTTCGGCAGTTTGAGGCCATGAGCAGCTTCACATCAGGTATATATGACTTGTACGCATGGTCGAAATAGAATTCCGGGAAGATCGGAATTGATTTGGAAAGAAAATTCTCATTTCGGAAGCTCTAAGTTGGAGGAATTGACAAGGATTGGATTTTTGAGTAAACGACCATCGGAATCGGAATTTGAAGGTTCCGACAGGTTCGTATGATGATTTTGTACTTGGGCGTATGTCCGGATCGGGTTTTGGATGACCCGGGAGCATTTCGGCGCCTATTGTGGAAGTTAACATTTTGGATGAATTTCATAAGTTTGGGTTGAAGTGCATTTTAGTGTTATCGATGTCCGTTTGGGATTCCGAGTCTGGGAATAGCTCCGTATGGTAATTGTGGTGTTGGGGGCGTGATCGGAAGTGGATTTGGAGGTTCGTAGGTCATTTTGGAGTCATTTGGCTAAAGTTAAAAATTAGAAGGTTTTTGAGAAGTTTGACCGGAAGTGGACTTTTTGATATCGGGGTTGGATTTCAATTCCGAAAGTTGGAGTAGGTCAGTGATGACGAATATGACTTGTGTGAAAAATTTGAGGTCAGTCGGAGGTGATTTGATAGGATTCGGAATCGAATGAAGAAATTTGAAGTTCATCAAGTTTGATATGGGGTGTGAATTGTGATTTTAGCGTTGTTTGATGTGATTTGAGGCCTCGAGTAGGTCCGCATTTTGTTATGGGACTGGTTGGTGTGATGGGACGGGGTCCCGGGAGCCTCGAGTGGATTCCGGGTGGTTAACGGATTAATTTTGGAATTTGAAGAAGAAGTGATCAGCTGCCTTCTGGTGTAACCGCACCTGCGAGGCTTGGGCTGGAGGTGCGGAGCCGCAGAAGCAGAACATGGCCGCCCAGGAGAAGGACCGTAGGTGCGGGCATTGACCGTGTCTGCGCAAGCACAGAAGTGAGAAGGAAGACCGCAGAAGCGATAATGGGCGCAGGTGCAAAGGAGACCCCGCAGAAGTGGCGAGGAGTCCGCAGGTGCGGAATTCGCTGGGCAGAATGCATTAAATAGCGGGGTTTGGCCATTTTGCTCATTTTTCTCTATTTTTGGGCGATTTTGGAGCTTCTTGAGAGGGGGCTTCCACCTAGCAACTTGGAGGTAAGTTAATCCTACCTATTATGAGTTAAATACATTGATTATGTGTAGATTTTAACATGGAAATTAGTGGAAAACTTGGGGTTGAGGGAAAAACCTAGAAAATTGGTGTTTTTGGATTTTGACCACGATTTTAGACATGAAATTAAGAGCAAAGTATATATTTGAGTTCGTGAGGTTCCGGGTAAAGTTTATCTTCAAAAAATTTCGAAATCCGGGCACGTGGGCCCGAGAGTGATTTTGTCAACTTTTCGAGCGAAGATGGGAATTTATATAAATTGAATTTTATAAGTATTATGGTATGTTTTCATTGGTTTGCCCATTATTTGGCTAGTTTTGGGAGCGTTGCCATCGGTTTGAGTCGTCGGAAGGGCTTGGATGCCGGATATGGAACTTCGGAGCGAGGTGAGTCTCCTTTCTAACCTTGTAAGAGGGAATTGTCCCCATAGGTGAATTAATTGGATATGTGCTCCTATTTGTGGGGGCTACGTACCCACGAGGTGATGAGAGTCCGTGCGTAGCTACTATTATGCTTAAGTCCGGGTAGTCTAGGACCCAAAAGCATGCTTTACTTGCAATATTTAAAATCTTGTTGTCAATTTAAAAATGCTTAAAACATATCGAACGTGTAAATGAATTTCTAAAAGACTAGTCATCGTTTCTTGATTTTTAAAAGAGAAATTGCCTTTTTCTTGGATAATTTCTCCTTGATGCTGTAACGACCCGGCCTGTCATTTTATCAATTAACGCCCTGATCCCCTATTAATTGCATTCCCCGTGTTTGTTTCTGCTATTGTGAGTTGCCGGGAAGATTTATTTGGAAATTCGAAGAGTTTAGGGACATTTAGTCCCTAAATGAGAGCTTAAGTTTTGGAAATTTGACCGTAGTCGGAGCAGTGTGAAAATGGCCTCGAAATGGAATTTCGACAGTTTCGTTAGCTCCGTGGGTGATTTCCGGTTTAGGACCGTGTTCGGATTGTGTTTTGGAGGTCCGTAGCTAAATTAGGCTTGAAATGCCGAAAGTTGAATTTTTTAAGTTCTGGTTCGATAGTGAGATTTTGATCCGAGGATCGGAATGGAATTCCGAAAGTTGGAGTAGCTCCGTAGTGTTGAATTTGATGTGTGTGCAAAATTTCAGGTCATTCGGACGTCGTTTGGTATACTTTTTGATCAAAAGCGTAATTCGGAAGATTTTGGAACTTTATGCTTGAATTCGATGTGTTTTGGTTGATTTGATGTTGTTTGAGGTGTATTGAAGATGGGTATAAGTTTGGATGGTAGTTTATGACTTGTTGGTGCCTTTAGATGAGGTCCCGGGGGCCTCGGGGTGATTTCGGATGGTTGCCGGAAAGTTTGGAAGTTGGTTTTGGCAGCTAAAGATGTTCCATTGCTTTCATAATCGCACCTGCGGCTAGGGGACCGCAGGTGCGGTCTCGCAGAAGCGAAAAGGGAACCGCAGATGCGGCCAAGTGGAAGGTTGGCAGGAACCGCAGATGCGGTTAAGGAACCGCACCTGTGATTGTGCAAGTGCGGGTTGTGTGTCGCAGATGCGGAAGTGGAGGACTTAAGTGAGGACCGCAGATGCGGTTCGTGGACCCCAAAAGCGGCGCCGCAGGAGCGGAATTTTGGCCGCAGATGCGAAATGTCTGGGCCAGAAGGTATAAGTTATTTCCTTCGCGATTTTTGAGCTATTCCACCATTTCTAAGTCGGCTCTTGGAGCTTTTTGGGCGATTTGAAGAAGGATTTCAAGGGGATTCCATTGAGGTAAGGATTTTGGACCTAAAAACTCATTTCTATGGTATTAATTCACAGATTAGAGCTGTAATTAATGGAATTTAAGGGTTAAAAGTTGGGGAAACTAGGGCTTGGTTTTGGAGACCTAGACTTGAGGATTTGAGGGGCCATTTGAGGTCCGATTTTGGTACTTTTGGTATGCATGAACTTCTGAGAGTATGAGGATTCTAAAAATACAAATTTTATCCGATTCCGAGACGTGGGCCCGAGGGGCATTTTGGTCATTTTACCTAATTCCGTGTATTAGCATAAAATTTATTTGTAGAATCGGTTACTTGAAGTGTTATTTACATTACGCAATTGAATTGAATAGATTTGGGCCATTTGGAGTCGAATACTCGTGGCAAGAACGTGGTTTCAGGTTGATTTGGAGCCGGTTCGAGGTAAGTGGCTTGTCTAACCTTGTGTGGGGGAAACTCCCCTTAGGATTTGATATTATTGATGTTTGAAATGCCTTGTACGTAAGGTGACGAGTGCGTACTAGTGCTAATTGTTGAAAAATCCGATTTCCATTAAGTACTTATAATTGTGTTTTCCTTTCCGTTTATACTACTTGCAAGTTAAGTCTGTTGTTAGCTTAGGGAAGCATGTCTAATTTATTTAACTGCTTATTTGTTCTACCGCCCTATCTGAATTTTGTGCAGCATGCTAGGTTAGAAATACCTGCTTTACCTCGGTGTGAAATTTGATTGAATTGAGTATTCTTCTTATTGCTGTTGTGTATTTACTTTGGGACTACGGGACGGTATCCCGGGAGATACCCCTGTATGTTTACTTTGGGACTACGGATTTGTATTCCGGGAGATCCCCCCTGCACTTTTACAATGGAACTACGGGATTGCACCCGGTAGATTCCCCCAGTATTGAGCATTTATATTTGGGACTACGGATGTGGTATTCCGGTAGATCCCCGTGCATTTATGAGTTGAACTACAGGACTGCACCCAGGAGATCCACTGGATATTTATATTTGGGGACTACAGGACGGTATCCTGGGAGATCCCCCGGTTGTTATCTCTGCGTTGAGTTGTATTGGTATTCCCGTGATTTCTTTGTTTCTGTTAAAGTTGTTGTTGTTCTTTTAACCTGTGTTACCTTTTTACTGTTGCACTTAAGTATGCTGTCTTATTCTACACTGTTATTATATCTTGTATTTCCTTTAACCTCAGTAGGGCCCTGCCTTCCTCGTCACTACCCGACCGAGGTTAGGCTTGGCACTTACTGAGTATCGCCGTGATGTACTCATGTCCTTCCTGCGCATGTTTTTCATGTGCAGATTCACGTACTGCGACTCAGACTTATCACGCTTGAGGTGAGGCGCTTGTAGAGACTCCGAGTTATATCTACCGCGTCCGTAGACCGAAGAGTCCCTTTCTACTCTTCCCTTAAGTAATAGCCCTTCTGTATTTCCTTTTTTTTGTTAGATGTTCTGGAGTTAGATACTTGTAGACATTCAAAGGCTTGTGATCATGAGATTCCGGGTTTTGGGAAATGTCATTAGTTTGAGAGTTGATATTGTGTATGACGAGCGGCATTTCAAACACTGTTTTATTTCACTATTTCGGTTATCAGTTATTTCTTCCGCAAACGTTGTTTATTTTCCGCATTGTTAGGCTTACCTAGTCGTAGAGACTAGGTGTCGTCACCATGGTTCACGGAGGGCGAACCGGGGTCGTGACAAGTTGGTATCAGAGCTCTAGGTTCATAGGAGTCATGAATCACAAGCCGGTTTATTAGCGTCTCGTGGATCGGTACGGAGACGTCTGTACTTATCTACGAGAGGCTATGTAACTGTTAAGAAAGTTTCACTTCGTTCGATTTCCTTGTCGTGCGAGATTTTGATATCACAATTCTAAAACTCCTATCTTCTATTCTCTCACAAATGGTGCGTGCTACTTGCGATGATCAGGCACCCGCGCCCCCTACTGGAGCCGTCAGAGGCCGTTACCGGGGTAGAGGCCGAGGACGCGCTCGTGGTGCAGCCAGAGCACCCGCGCGAGCTGCCATCGAGGTGCCACCCGCAGTACCAGCCGGAGTCCAGACACCTGATACGTCTGCTACTACTACTCCAGCACTCCATGAGACTCTGGCGCAGTTTATGACTATGTACGCCACTCTAGCTCAGGCAGGGTTGCTTTCCCTTACTGCAGCTACATCCCAGGCCGGGGGAGGAGCACAGACTCCCGCCGCCCGCACTCCTGAGCAATGAGTGCATGTTGATCAGGTCCCAGAGGCTACTCCTGTACAGCCAGTAGTCCCAGCTCAGCCCGAGGAGAGGGCAGTAGTTTCAGAGGAGGAGCAGAAGAGGCTTGAGAGGTTCAAGAAGTATCAGCCTCCTACATTCAGCGGGCTAGCCTCAGATGATGCCCTTGGATTTCTTGAGGAGTGCTACCGATCCTCCGTACTATGGGCATATCAGGATCGAGCGGGGTTTCCTTCACTGCCTTTTAGCTTCGAGGAGCCGCCTATTGTGAGCATGTAATTTTTGCTCTATACGAAGTACTCCTATAAAATCCCAAGAAAATAGGTTTTCTGTTGACTATTTGCCATTTTTTAGGAATTTTTGTAGAATTTTATTTAATTGTTTGCATTTTGTGCATGTTTAAGTTTTATTTAAATCATGAAAAATCCTTTAAAAAAATCATGCATTGCCTTTAGGCTTTATTTTTACATTTAGAGGAATTAATTAGTAATTATTTGCTTTATTAAAACTGAAAATCAAAAAAATAGCCCATTTTTACATTTTTTTCCTTTTATTTAGATTATTGATTTTTTCACTTTTAATTTAGGATTAAGTTGTTTTTATAATTTTTGTAATTAGGTAATTAGTTTAACTTCACATTTTTTATATTAATTTAGGTTTTTAATCTTAGAATTTTTAATTTAAAAAAAGGGGGAGAAAAGAAAAGAAAAAAAAAGGAAAATAAGAAGAGAATTGAAAAAAGGGTGTTATTTTTTAATTTGGGCTAATTTCATACCCATATCTGGCCCAAATTTATCCCCAAATCTGCCCCTCAACCCAGGCCCAAATCAAGGCTACCTGGTCCAGCCCTCATTTAACCCAAACGACCCCGTTTTAGCCCTTGTAAATCCTAGCCGTTGATCATCATGGATCCAACGGCTGGGAACTGATTAACCCCCTACTATATCACTGTCCGAACGGAGACCCCCTACCCCCAAAAGACCCCTCATTCCCACTCGTCTCTCTAAACGACTCAAACCCTAGCCGCCCTCATATTCCCTCACCGCCTCCGCCGCAAACCAGCCACCGAAATCGCCTCACTGCGGTTCCGATGGTCCAAAGCTTCCCAAATTCACACCCTGAACCCTCCTTCACCTCCTCAATCCATATCTCCAACTATTTTCCCTCAAATCCCAGCCTAAATCCTCGAATTTAGATCGAAAATTCGGCCAAAACCTAACTGTCCCAAATCGCCCCAAATTAACACCCTATAGTCTTTGCCCCTACCTGAACCCCAAACTACCCTTAGCCCCCCTCGAATCAGCCCCAATCTAGTCGAATTTTAAATCTCAGATTCCGGAAGAACCCTAATTTTTTCTTCTTCTTCTTCTCTTGATCAGTGCTTGGTCAAATGAACTAAAATATCCATTAGTCGACTGTTCTGGTTAAGAACAGTCGATTAATGGTGATTAACGTTCATTTATGCCTTTTGATGTTTGGCCGAGTTCACAACAAAATCCAATTTTAGGTAATTTCCTTTTTTCTTTCTGTTTACTTTTACCTTGTTTTAATTATTTTATTTTTATGATTATTGTTTCCATTTAGCTGCATATTTTAGGATTTTTTTTTATTTTAGATTTTTCTTTTCTTTATTTCACAACTGTTTAGCTTAATTACTTATTCTTGTTTAGTAAATGGGTCGAAGCATGTTTAAGTTTTATTAGGCAATTGCATGAGTTTAGATTAATTAGGTGTAACTGTTTCCTCTTTGTTAGTTTCAAATTGGTTTAAGGTCTTTTAGTCTTTGTGATTCTGTTTAATTATAGACACCTGTTGATACCCAATTTTTCCCTGTATATTTTTATATACAAAATACCTTTCAAATAGCATAGGTATGCATATATAAGTATGTCCAAGAATTTCCCTATTTTTTCTTTAATTTTTAAAGATTTTTACACCAATTCTATTGCCCTATTTTACCAGTAAAAAACCAATAATTATTCCCTAAATTATCATTTTTTGATTCACTTATTGTATTCTCATATTTATACCAAAATATAGCTAAGGTAAGTTTTTGCACATTTTTTACAAATTTATTTAGTATTTTAAAGCTGAATTTCATGTAATTGCAATATTAGCCTATTTTAAGAATTAATTGCGTTTATAACTGTAAAATTGATTCCAGTATTTTTAATTCAATATATACATTATTAATTAATTTACTACCTTTAATTTGTTTCCAGAAATGATTTCGCTATTTTTATAAAATAAAAAGAGAAAAATGGCTATTTAAATACTAGCCCTAACCATTTCAATTTTAGCCTGAAACAACCCCCAATTAAGCCCAATCCCAATCCCAAATTACCCGGCCCAATTCCTAAATTACCCGCCTGGACCTCTTCTTTTAAGCCCAGCTGTTGATCCAACATATCAAGGGTTCACACGCATTCCTTCCTTTTTAATTTACCAAACCCCCCAACCCTAAATCAATTTCAATCATCCGCCGCCTCTGAAACCCTCTCTCTTCTCAGGCACTCTCTAACCTTCTCTAACCCTACCCACCTCCGCCTTGAAATCCACCGGAATATATGGCTATCAAAGCTATAGCAGTCTTACACCTACCTCCTGGTGCTCTTACGTGCCTGATACCTATAGATTCGAGGCCTGACTATGGAGGGTTGAACCCGGACCACCGTCGATTCGAGGTCTCGGGGTCATCTCCGGCCTTGCTCCGGCGTACCATGGTTGTTTGAGCCTGGTTCTAACCTCTCCGACGCAGATCGGTGACCTCTCAAAGCCTTTCTCATTTATAGGATTCTTCTGAAACTCTAACCTTTCGAGGTTTTCTCCGATTTCTTTAGATCTATGGTGTATCTATGCTTTCCTTGAGTTTTCAAACGATTTCCCTATTTTCTTTCAAAAATCACTTTCAAAATCTTTCTTTTCCGATTTAGGGTTTTCTGAAAAGTGTTTAAGTGTTTTATGATTTTTCTTTGTCATTCGTGTGTATTTGTCTCTACTGTGTTCTTTTACCATGTTCTTATATGCTTCTCTTACTATGCTTTCCTATATTATGATCTCGTATGCTTTTATTGTGCTCTTCTGCTTTTTCTTCTACCATGTTCTCGTATGTTCTTCTACTATGTTTTCGATACTATGTTCCTGTATGCTTTTCTACCATGTTCTGTTATGTCTCGCCTACTATATTTTTTCTACTGTGTTCTTAAGTGTTTTACTATTGTCCTTCTACTGAGCTCTGTTTAAAGTTTCTTCTAAAAGATCCTCTTAAGCATGCTTTCCTACTGTTCTTAACAGTCTTTTCTCATTATGCTTCGAATTAGTTTCTTCCACTTTGTTTGCTTTGAACCATTCTACTGTGTTTGCTTGTTACTGTGCTATCATGTTTCTCATGAGTTCTGTTGATGAAAGAAGCATGTTAGAAGTTTCAGTTTCTTTTCTGAAACCCCTAAACATGTTTTCGATTCAATTGCTTGCCCTCTCATCTTTGCTTCGTGATTTGCTTGAACTAGGGTTTTTATTTTAGAACCCCTAACTCTTTCAGACCAACTAAGTTTGGACATCCTTGTTTTCATACAATGCTGATTTTTACTAAACTCTTCTACACTGGATTTTCTATTGATTTTACAATGACACTACAATTTTCTTTCATGCTTAAAATGTTTGTATGCTCCTTATATAGGAGGAACTTCCCTTTAAAGTGGTTTTCAAACTTGTGATTAATTCAGAATCCCTTCTAAATTGGTCTAATTGATTCCCTTTCCATTGTTTGCTGATTTCCCTTAAGTTAAAAACCTTTCCCATCTTTTGACTCGGTTCATTCATGCAAATCTCAGACCTTGTGCTGTACTGGCTGTTAATTGATTTCCTTACCTTATTTGTACAAACCGTGTACTCCAAAACCATGTCCTTAAATAACTTTTTTATGTATGTGCCCTTAGTTGCATGTTGTGCACAAAGTGTTTAGTCAATTTCTTTCCTTAATTGGTTCTCACCGTTTGAATCTGAATCCCTTAATTAAAGGGGGTCTCGTGTAATTGATTGACAATCAGTTCTCCAACTATTTTCTTACCTTATTTCTACCTGATTTTTACACTATAAATGCACGACTCCTTAACACACAGCACACACGATTTAACAATCCTCCACTTCACAATTCACAATCTCTTCTGAACTCTTACTCTCTTTCTTGTGTGCATTGTGACTTTTACAAGACTACTGCATTTTCTTTATTTGTTTCTTTGAAACAGGTATGTCCTAATTTAAGTTTCAGCATCACTACAATGTGTTCATTTACAGCTTTTATCCATGTCTACATTACTATTTCTGTTTAAATTAAGTATGCTCATATCTTTCTGTCTGTTTCTGTTATGAATCCTTGTTCCCCTACCCTATTGCCCCTATGTGTTTGAGAGTTGTGGCTTAAGGCATGACAATATGAATTGTTGTCCATGAATTAAGTTTGACCCAATGGGGTCTTAACCTCTATATAAACAGGCTGAAGGGTGTGCCAGCATATCCCATTGCTGGGTGTGCCCATCAGCCTGCTTTTCTTTTGCTCTTGCAAATTCCCCCATTCTCTATCCCCTATGTGTGTTAATGTGAATTGTTTCCCTCTTCCTTTTCCCCTTTCAGAATTCCACTTCTACACTTGCACTCTCTCTTAGTTCCTAAGTTCTGCCCCCTTCTTGTGAGCCTTGCCATGGGACCTTGAGTTCCCTCAAAACTTGGACACTTGAGTGCTGTCCCTTTCACACTGCACTATATCCTAGTGTGGTAATGTATTTGGGGTGTAAGCACTGCCCGGAGTTCATTTGAGACTTTTAGGGAACTCTAACACACCCCAAATGAGAGAAAGGCTTTGAAATCTGATCTTTGGAGTTGGTTTACTTCATACTTCAGACAGGAAGTCTGAATCAGGCTCTCCTTGGTTGTAATTTTTAATTTATGATGTATTTTTCTTTATTTTACTTTTCTGGGCTGTAATAACTTTGTAATAACACTTTCGGGGTTGGCTAGTGAAAAAGGGAAGGGTAACCATGTATGCAAAGGGTAAATAACTTGCCTATAGGAGTTTCTGATTTTCTGCACTTCCATACGTAGATAACCTGCCTATAGGATCTCTAATTTCAGCATTTTCATATAGATACCATGTCTACAGGAATTTCTGCATTCTTTCACGTAGATACCATGTCTATAGGAATTTCTGCATTCTTTCAGATAGATACCATGTCTATAGGAATTTCTGCATTCTTTCACATAGACACCATGCCTATAAGAATCCTGCATTCTTTCATGTAGATAACATGTCACGACCCAATTCCCACCCGATCGTGATGGCGCCTCTCGTGAAGACAAGGCCAGCCAACAGAACAATCAACACTGCTTCTGACAATTTCTTAGCATAACAGGTTTAAACCATAGATACTGATTAATCATAAGTGCGGAAATAAATGTAACGTAACGGGGAAAAACCATCCCAAACTCAGCCCGATGATCGGGGTGTCACAAGTCACGAGCTACTACAGAGTTGATGAAAATACTACAAGTCTGGAAACATAGTCTGAAGATGAATAAAATATGCAGAAGATAAGGAAGAAATGGGGTTGTGGGCGTCGACAGCTACCTCGTCTCTCCTAGTCCACCTGGTCTGGAAGGAAATCAGCGCTCAGGTACGAACTCAGCTGTGCCTGTCTCTGCACACATGGTGCAGGAAGTAATGTGAGTACTCCGACCCAGTGAGTAATAAAAATATAACGACTGAGAACATAAAATCCCACAAGGGCACAAATAATGCTATCTCAAGCAGCAACATCAGAAAAACAGTAGAAACCAGTGAAATATAGTAAGGAAATCCTTTGAAAACAATTATAAATCAATCATACTCAACCAGTAAGTCAGCCATTGTTACCTGACCGGTCAGCCATTGTTACCTGACCAAACGCGTGTTACAGTGCCATTGTTACCACTGGTCAGACATTGTTACCTGACTGGTCAGTCATTGTTACCTGACCAAACGCGTATAACAGTGTCATTTTTACCACTGTTCAATATTTAATCACTCTAGTTGGGTACCCGCGCTCATTGTGGGTGTGCAGACTCCGGAGGGGCTCCTACAGCCTAAGCGCTATCAACAAGGCCTGAAAGCCTGAACAGTATCAATACGAGGCCTGAAAGCCTCCTCACCTCATTCATCACGCCCTCACATAAGGCCCTCGGCCTCAATCAGTCCAGAAATAGTCAACAGCCCCTCGGGCAACAGTAAAGCAATAATACTCAGCTCAAACAATAGTTCAAATATCAGTTTAAAACTCCAAGTTTGAGTAAATATGGCTGAGTTCAAGAAACAGTGTAAATCACATGGACTGAGTTCAAATAATATTTCAAACAGTGAGGAAAACAGTGATGATAGTTCATGAAGAGTTCAAACAGTCGGCAATAAGCCCCAAATATGGCAATAAGCCCAAATCATAGTGAAAACAACAAGTCATTGCTAATACGCGGTAAAATATCATCCGGACTGGACCAAGTCACAGTCCCCAATAGTAAATGACCCGCGCTCGTCATGGAACGCGTGTCTCATCTCAACGTAGCACCAAGTTGTGCATGTCCGGGGTTTTCAAACCCTCAGAACATCATTTAAAATCATTACTCACCTCTAGCCGGTCAAAGTCTAGCTCGCTATGCCTTTTCCCCTCGAATCGACCTCCTCGCGCGTCGAATCTGATCAAAACCACAAGGAATACATCACAATAGGCTAATGGGTCATAACCCAATCGAAAAGACTCGAAAAATATCAAAAATCACGAAGTTGGCAAAACCCGAGCCCCGGGCCCACTTCTTGAAAAATTACGAAATTTACATCTCCGGATTCCTCGTCTCGCCACGAGTCTATACATATCAAAATCATCAAAATCGGGGTCCATTTGACCCCTCAAATCCCTATTTTAAACTCTCTTAAATTCAAGCCCTAAACCACCATTTTTGACCTTTGATTCCTTGATTATTCAGTCCAAATTCATGTTTATACACCATAAAATCAAGCTCTAAGTCCAAGAGTTCATACCTGATAATAGCCCTCGAATCCCTCTTCAAAATCGCCTCAAAGCTCTCAAGGTTCGGAGTCCAAAATGTCACTCTTTCAAAAATTCGCGAAGAAGATGTTCTCACTTAACCTGCCAGTTATTTCCGCTTCTGCGGATTAATTCCCGCTTTTGCGCCTTCCGCTTATGCGGTCAATGTCCGCTCCTGCGGACCTTTCACTTAAGGCGACTTTCCGCTTCTGCGATCCAACTTCGCATCTGCGGGACCGCTTAAGCGACCCAATGTCCCGCTTCTGCGGAACCTGACCTGGGCTCCTATTTCCGCTCCTGCGAGGCCTAGCTCGCTTCTGCGAGACCGCATCTGCGATCTCCTTTCCGCAGATGCGGAAACACCTGCTGCAACCAAAAACCTACAATTTTCCAACTTCAAATTCCTTCCGTTAGCCACCCGAAATCACCCCGAGGCCCCCGGGGCCTCAACCAAAGTTACCAACACATCTTAAAACATTATTCAAACTTGTTCCAATCCTCAAAACGCGTCTAACAATGCTAAAACCGTTAAATCACATCGAATTCAAGCCTAAGTTTCTTCAAAACTTCCGCAATACGCATTCAATCAAAAACCCGACCAAAACATCTCCGAATGACCTAAAATTTTGCGCACACATCCAAAATCACCTAACGGGGCTACTGCAACTCTCGGAATCCCATTCCGACCTTCGGATCAAAATCTCACCTACCAACCGGAATTTGCCAAAATACTAACTTCGCCAATTCAAGCCTAATTCTACACCGGACCTCCAAAACCAATTTCGATCACGCTCCTAAGTCACAAATCATCCCCCGAAGCTCACCGAATCACCGGGAATCACATCCGAACACACTAACTAACTAGTCAACTTCCGGTTGACTTTTCCAAAACAAGCTTTCCTTAAAGAGACTAAATGTCTCATTTCCTACCAAAACCAAACCAATCCAACTCGATTACCTCAAATACCGATAATGAAGCATAGAGAAACATAATATGGTGAAAACGGGGCGGTAACTCACGTGACGACGGGCCGGGTCGTCACATCCTCCCCAACTAAAACAAACGCTCGTCCTCGAGCGGGTCAAGGAACATACCTGGAGTCTCAAACAACTGAGGATATCTGCTCCGCATCTCCCGCTCGGTCTCCCAAGTAGCCTCCTCCACGGGCCGACCTCTCCACTGTACCTTCACTGAAGCTATATTCTTTGACCTCAACTTTCGAACCTGACGACCCAAAATAGCTACTGGCTCCACATCATATGTCAAATCATCATCCAACTGAACCGTGCTGAAGTCCAATACATGAGATGGGTCCCCAACATAATTCCGGAGCATAGATATGTGAAATACCGGATGCACACTAGACAAGCTGGGTGGCAAAGCAAGCTCATAAGCCACCTCCCCAATCCTCCTAAGTATCTCAAAAGGACCAATGAACCGTGGACTCAACTTTCCTTTCTTTCCAAATCTCATGACGCCCTTCATAGGCGAGACCTTCAACAAGACCTTCTCGCCCACCATGTAGGATACGTCTCGAACCTTCCGGTCCGCATAACTCTTCTGACGCAACTGAGCCGTACGAAGTCTCTCCTGGATCACTTTCACCTTCTCTAAGGCATCCTGAACCAACTCTGTCCCCAACAGTCTAGCCTCGCCGGGCTGAAACCATCCAACCGGAGATCTACACCGTCTCCCATATAAAGCCTCATACGGCGCTATCTGAATACTGGACTGATAGCTGTTGTTGTAAGCAAACTCTGCAAGTGGCAAGAACTCAGCCCAAGAACCTCCAAAATCAATAACACAGGCACGCAACATGTCCTCCAATATCTGAATGGTACGCTCGGACTGCCCGTCCGTCTGAGGATGAAATGCGGTACTCAACTCTACCTGTGTACCCAACTCTCGCTGAAAAGTCTTCCAAAACCGGGATGTAAACTGAGTACCCCTATCTGAGATGATAGAAACTGGGACCCCATGCAACCGAACAATCTCCCGGATGAAAATCTCTGCCAGCCGCTCTGAAGAATAGGTAGTACACACCGGAATGAAGTGTGCGGACTTGGTCAGCCGATCCACAATCACCCAAATCGAATTAAACTTCCTCGAGGTACGAGGGAGACCACTCACAAAATCCATAGTAATCCTCTCCCACTTCAACTCGGGAATATCTATCCGCTGAAGTACACCACCGGGCCTCTGATGCTCATATTTGACCTGCTGACAGTTGAGACACCGAGCTACATAACTCACAATATATTTCTTCATTCTCTTCCACCAATAGTGCTGCCTCAAATCCTGATACATCTTCGCGGCACCCGGATGAATGGAATACCACGAGCTGTGGGCCTCCTCTAATATCAGCTCCCGAAGCCCATCCACATTGGGCACGCAAATTCGGCCCTGCATCCTCAGCACGCCATCATCATCAATAGACACATCTCTAGCATCACCATGCTGGACCCTGTCCTTAAGAACAAGCAAATGCGGGTCATCATACTGGCGCTCTCTAATGCGGTCATACAAAGAAGACCGAGAAACCATACAAGCCAACACACGACTAGGCTCCGAAATATCTAGCCTCACCATCCGATTGGCCAAAGCTTGGACATCAACTACAAAGGGCCTCTCCCCAACTGGAATATATGCCAAACTACCCATGCTGACCGCCTTCCGGCTCAAAGCATCGGCCACCACATTGGCCTTCCCCGGGTGGTACAAAATAGTAATATCATAGTCCTTGAGTAACTCCAACCACCTCCGCTGTCTCAAATTAAGATCCTTTTGCTTGAACAGGTGCTGAAGGCTGCGATAATCGGTGAATACCTCACAGGATACACCATATAAGTAGTGCCTCCAAATCTTCAAAGCATGAACTATAGCAGCTAACTCCAAATCATGAACAGGGTAGTTCTTCTCATGGGGCTTCAACTGACGAGAAGCATATGCAATAACTTTACCCTCCTGCATCAACACACATCCGATCCCAACTCTCGAAGCATCACAATACACAGTGTAAGAACCTGAAGCTGAGCAATACCAACACTGGAGCCGTGGTCAAAGCTGTCTTGAGCTTCTGAAAGCTCTCCTCACACTCATCAGACCACACAAATGGTGCACCCTTCTGAGTCAACTTGGTCAAGGGTGAAGCAATAGATGAAAAACCCTGGACGAACCTGCGATAATAACCCGCCAAACCGAGGAAACTCTGAATCTCCGTGGCTGAGGACGGTCTAGGCCAACTCTGAACCGCCTCTATCTTCTTAGGATCAACCTGAATACCATCACTGGACACCACGTGCCCCAGGAAAGCCACAGAACCAAGCCAGAACTCACACTTAGAGAACTTTGCATAAAGCTTCTCCTCTCTCAATCTCTGTAATACCACTCTCAAATGTTGTGCGTGCTCCTCCTGACTACGCGAGTACACCAGGATGTCATCAATAAAAACAATCACAAATGAATCTAGATACGGCCGAAATACACTGTTCATCAAGTGCATGAATGCTACTGGGGCGTTAGTCAACGCAAAGGACATAACCAAAAACTCATAGTGCCCATATCTCGTCCGGAAAGCAGTCTTCATAATATCTGAATCCCAAATCTTCAGCTGGTGATAGCCTGAACGGAGGTCAATCTTGGAGAATACCCTTGCCCCCTGGAGCTGGTCAAACAAATCATCAATACGGGGCAGGGGATACTTGTTCTTCACTGTCACCTTGTTCAATTGCCTGTAGTCAATGCACATTATCATTGTGCCATCCTTTTTCTTCACAAACAAGACCGGTGCACCCCACGGTGACACACTCGGACGAATGAACCCCTTATTCAGGAGCTCCTGAAGCTGATCCTTTAGTTCTTTCAACTCTGCTGGTACCATGCGATATGGAGGAACAGAAATGGGCTGAGTGCCCGGCACCAGATCAATACCAAAATCAATGTCCCTGTCCGGCGGCATTTCCGGCAGGTCTGCTGGAAACACATCAGGGAAGTCCCTCACAACGAGCACAGAATCAAGACTAGGAGTCTCAGCTCCAACATCTCTCACAAAAGCCAAATACGATAGACAACCCTTCCCAACCATCCGCTGGGCCTTTAGGAAAGAGATCACCCTGCTAGGAACATAGTCAATCCTCGGAACACCCGGTATAGCCAACGTAACTGTCTTGGCATGACAGTCCAGAATAGCATGGTATGGAGATAGCCAGTCCATACCCAGAATAACATCAAAATCTACCATGTCTAACAACAACAAGTCGACTCGGGTGTCCAGACCCCCAATAGTCACCAGGCAAGATCGATATACATGATCCACAATAATAGTATCACCCACCGGGGTAGATACGTGAACAGGCAAAGCAAGACACCCTCGGGCCGTACCCAGATGATGGGAAAAATATGAAGACACATAAGAGTAGGTAGAACCGGGATCAAATAAGACAGAGGCATCCCTGTGGCAGACTGAGATAATACTTGTGATAACAGCATCTGATGCAATAGCGTCTCTCCTGTCTGGGAGAGCATAGAATCGCGCCTGGCCACCGCCCGATCGGCCTCCCCCTCTGGGGCGACCCCTAGCTGCTTGACTCTCACCCCTAGCTGGCGGGGCGGGTGCTGAAGAGGGTGGGCCAGAAGACGAGGGTTGACGCCTCTGCTGAGACAGACTACTACGACGCCGAGGACAATGTCTCCACATGTGCCCAACCTCCCTGCACTCATAACAGCTCCCGGGTGCTGGAGAATGGGACTGAAGGNTATATATAATATTTTTTACTAAAACGTTATACATATTAAGTGGGCCCACAAATAATTCTTCTGTGGTTAACTGACATAACAATAACTTAACTGGGTATAGCATTTTAAAAAAAAATAGTATACCTCTAATAATTGCAGCCTCAGGCTGATTTTTGCCTTATTTAAAGAGGTGAAGGATTTTGTAAAAATCCAGTCATAAACATATTCAAGTGTTCTGAAATTTTTTAAGTATTCTGAAATTTTTCTTTGTTAAGTTGTTTTGCATTTTGTCATAATGTTTGAAGAGCGAAAAATTAGGGTTTCATTATATTGGGGGGAGGGGGTGAGGTTGCGGTTGCTAATAACTGAGGAAGCTATAGTTTATCTCCACAGTGTCATGTTAAGTTGCCACTTACAATGGAGTACGATAGATTGGTATCGTTGTTATGTAATAAAATGAGTGTGAGCAAACGTTCGGTGAATCTTAAAATAACCGGAAGATATTTGTATTTTGTGATTCCGCAAGGGGTTGCTTGTTATGCTGAGTTTACTCAAAGACGATGAAACTCTGAGAGATTTTTTGGGGACTCCGGATGAATACAAGGAATTTATTGTGATAAAATTGTTGGAAATGTACGTCAAGGCTAAAGACGTCCGCAATAATGAGGTTCCGGGTGAAAGAGTTTGGCCGGATCTAAACTTATCTCCACGGGCGAATGAGGAGCGATGAAATAATTCTCCTCTAGTATACATAATCCACAAGCCGAGTGGTAAACTTCAATTATCCTTTGTGTTACGATGTATATTTTTGTGTATTGTATTTGTATTAACACTCACATATTCCACAGGAGGTTTTACAAGTTATGAACCAACGGCCAGTTGGAATATGCCTAGTTTTTGTATGTTGGATCATGGTGGTCCATCCGAGAGTCAGCATCAACAAGATAATGTACATCATGGTCAACACATTATGATTTGTAAGTGAATATATAAATCTATATGTATTGTTTGGACCAATTTCAGTAACTCATTATTTCTTTGGTTGTGCAGTGAAAACGAGCAACTTGATGCCTGTCCTCACTCAATTGCCCATAGACGATATATTTACTTGGGATTTGGCAGGTGCGCAGAGTCAGGAAGATAATAGTGATTATGACAACAATGTCGATGAGTCTGGAGATGACATACCCTTTCCTGACGGGGGTGATGATGAGGAGGAAGAGAATACCGAACTTGATTTGATGACGGAGCATGCTCCACCTCCCGTTAGACCAAGAGTGTACGAGCCCCACGTTCCATTTCATTCAAGGCATATTCCCTACCTTGATCATTTTGTCACGACCCAATTCCCACCCGGTCGTGATGGCGCCTCTCGTGAAGACAAGGCCAGCCGACGGAACAATCAACATTACTTTTGACAATTTTTTAGCATAAACAAGTTTAAACCATAGATACTGATTAATCATAAGTGCGGAAATAAACGTAACATAACGGGAAAAAAAAACCATCCCAAACTCAGCCCGATGATCGGGGTGTCACAAGTCACGAGCTACTATAGAGTTGATGAAAATACTACAAGTCTGGAAACATAGTTTGAAGATGAATAAAATATGCAGAAGATAAGGAAGAAACGGGGCTGTGGACGTTGACAGCTACCTCGTCTCTCCTAGTCCGCCTGGTCTTGAAGGAAATCAGCGCTCAGGTACGAACTCAGTTATGCCTGTCTCTGCACACATGGTGCAGGAAGTAATGTGAGTACTCCGACCCAGTGAGTAATAAAAATAAATAATGACTGAGAATATAAAATCCCACA
The DNA here is from genome assembly GCF_001879085.1 of Nicotiana attenuata. Taxonomy (NCBI): domain Eukaryota; kingdom Viridiplantae; phylum Streptophyta; class Magnoliopsida; order Solanales; family Solanaceae; genus Nicotiana; species Nicotiana attenuata. The sequence goes on from NW_017673000.1 coordinate 141,189, forward strand.
AGGGCACAAATAATGCTATCTCAAGCAGCAACATCAGAAAAACAGTAGAAACCAGTGAAATATAGTAAGGAAATCCTTAGAAAACAATTAAAAATCAATCATACTCAACCAGTAAGTCAGCCATTGTTACCTGACCAAACGCGTGTTACAGTGCCATTGTTACCACTGGTCAGACATTGTTACCTGACTGGTCAGTCATTGTTACCTGACCAAACGCGTATAACAGTGTCATTGTTACCACTGTTCAATATTTAATCACTCTAGTTGGGTACTCGCGCTCACTGTAGGTGTGCAGACTCCAGAGGGGCTCCTACAGCCCAAGCGCTATCAACAAGGCCTGAAAGCCTGAACAGTATCAATACGAGGCCTCAAAGCCTCCTCACCTCATTCATCATGCCCTCACATAAGGCCCTCGGCCTCAATCAGTCCAGAAATAGTCAACAGCCCCTCGGGCAACAGTAAAGCAATAATACTCGGCTCAAACAATCAAATATCAGTTTAAAACTCCAAGTTTGAGTAAATATGCTGAGTTCAAGAAACAGTGTAAACCACGTGGACTGAGTTCAAATAATATTTCAAACAGTGAAGAAAACAGTGATGATAGTTCATAAAGAGTTTAAACAGTCGGCAATAAGCCCCAAATATGGCAATAAGCCAAAATCATAGTGAAAACAACAAGTCATTGCTAATACGCGGTAAAATATCATCCGGACCGGACCAAGTCACAGTCCCCAATAGTAGATGACCCCGCGCTCGTCGTGGAACACGTGTCTCATCTCAACATAGCACCAAGTTGTGCAAGTCCGGGGTTTTCAAACCCTCAGAACATCATTTAAAATTATTACTCACCTCTAGCCGGTCAAAGTCTAGCTCGCTATGCCTTTTCCCCTCGATTCGACCTCCTCGCGCATCGAATCTGATCAAAACCACAAGGAATACATCACCATATGCTAATGGGTCATAACCCAACCGAAAAGACTCGAAAAATATCAAAAAATCACGAAGTTGGCAAAACCCGAGCCCCGGGCCCACTTCTCGAAAAATTACGAAATTCACATCTCCGGATTCCTCGTCTCTCCACGAGTCTATACATACAAAAATCATCAAAATCGGGCTCCATTTGAATCCTCAAATCCCTATTTTAAACTCTCTTAAATTCAAGCCCTAAACCACCATTTTTGACCTTTGATTCCTTGATTATTCAGTCCAAATTCATGTTTATACACCATAAAATCAAGCTCTAAGTCCAAGAGTTCATACCTAATAATAGCCCTCGAATCCCTCTTCAAAATCGCCTCAAAGCTCTCAAGGTTCGGAGTCCCAAAATGTCACTCTTTCAAAAATTCGCGAGGAAGATGTTTTCACTTAACCTGCCAGTTATTTCCGCTTCTGCGGATTAATTCCCGCTTTTGCGCCTTTCGCTTATGCAGTCAATGTCCGCTCCTGCGGACCTTTCACTTAAGGCGACTTTCCGCTTCTGCGATCCAACTTCGCATCTGCGGGACCGCTTAAGCGACCGATGTCCCGCTTCTGCGGAACCTGACCTGGGCTCCTATTGTCGCTCCTGCGAGGCTTGGCTCGCTTCTGCGAGACCGCATCTGCGATCTCCTTCCCGCAGATGCGGAAACACCTGCTGCAACCACAAACCTGCAATTTTCCAACTTCAAATTCCTTCCGTTAGCCACCCGAAATCACCCCGAGGCCCCCGGGGCCTCAACCAAAGTTATCAACACATCTTAAAACATTATTCAAACTTGTTCCAATCCTCAAAACACGTCTAACAACGCTAAAACCATTAAATCACATCGAATTCAAGCCTAAGTTTCTTCAAAACTTCCGCAATACACATTCGATCAAAAACCCGACCAAAACATCTCCGAATGACCTGAAATTTTGCGCACACATCCAAAATCACCTAACGGGCTATTGTAACTCTCGGAGTCCCATTCCGACCCTCGGATCAAAATCTCACCTACCAACCGGAATTTGCCAAAATACTAACTTCGCCAATTCAAGCCTAATTCTACACCGGACCTCCAAAACCAATTTCGATCACTCTCTGAAGTCTCAAATCATCCCCCGTAGCTAACCAAATCACCGGAAATCACATCCGAGCCCTCTAACTAACTAGTCAACTTCCGGTTGACTTTTCCAAAACAAGCTTTTCTTAAAGAGACTAAATGTCTCATTTCCTACCAAAACCAAACCAATCTAACTCGATTACCTCAAATACCGATAATGAAGCATAGAGAAACATAATATGGTGAAAACGGGGCGGTAACTCACGTGACGACGGGTCGGGTCGTCACATAACATGCCTATAGGAATCCTGCATTCTTTCATGTAGATAACATGCCTATAGGATTTTCTTAATTTCAGCATTCTCATACGTAGATAACATGTCTATAGGATTTCTGCACTCTCACGTAAAGGTACCATGTCTATAGGATGAATATGCATGTAGAGAATATGCCTATAGGTCCTTTCTGATTCTTGCATATCAACTTCTCACTGGGCAAACGTGTTTATAGGTCTTAATAACCAAACGCAATCAGATGTCATGTTCATATAAAACCCAGCATTTAGATGTCATGCCTATAGGGTTTCTGCGTTTTTACTATGTCTATAAAAAGTGTTCTAAAGTCAACAAACGCATAGAAAGCATGCCTATAGGAGCTTTAACCAAATCTGAATCGCCTCACTCGCTTATAAGTCTAAAACCAGTAATAATGCCTTACCAGTTGCAGAACTTATGGTCTTTTGCTAAAACTCGCCTTTCTTTAATAACTGACAACTTTTTCTTAAATCAGTACGTGTTCAGTATAATTCATTATTTCTGAAATCAGTAGATATCATACCTATAGGACCATCGTCCAACACTTAGGCAGACTATAGGATAAATTTTATAGACTGAATCAGATCTTATTAGCTACAATCAAAAGGTAGGCCTGCTTCGGGCTTCTTGTCTGAACTATGTAATAAATCAGTCTGCCTCAAATCTTTAAGTTTTAATTAGACCTTAAACAGTACGTGCAAGACATGCTAAACTATATGCTTCTTTGGTTTAAAGGAGGTTTGTCTGAGCCTTTTTATTTGTTTATATGCTTTTCGCCAAATTTGCTATATGTGTTTTTGCCCGTCGCCTTAGTATTTTACCTTTTGAAACCACAAATAAGCCAATATCCCTTCCCTTTAGGATTAGTAGTCCCAAGTACCTCCGGGGCTGATAGAACTGGGGCGGGTAATAGCATGCAATAAGTACACGAGACCATTCCGTGCTTTAATACCTTAACGGGGTGGGAAAGGGTAGATATGGATATGATGACCACGCGATAACATCACGCGTAAAAGTGATTACCGGATGTTGTGTGGGGTGATCCATATTATTAATAAACCTAGGACCCCCTTCCCTTTGTTTCTTTGTTTCTTTTAAATCCTTTAAATGTTTCTTCTAAATCAACTCTCTTTAATGCTTTCCGACTATGTTTATTTCTAACCTTTATGTGAAAAAAATCCCCTCTTATTTGAAGTCCTACTTGCCTATGTGTTATTTGTACTTAGTCACAACAATAACTTGGCCGGGAATCACACTAGTGGATTCTGAGGGGTGCCTAACACCTTCCCCTTGGAATAATTTCAAGCCCTTACCCTATCTCTGGTCATCCAAAAATCAAGCTCTTCTAAAGTGTCCTAATGCACTTAAATCATTAGGTGGCGACTCTTTAATTCCATCAAAACCCAATTCCCCAAAAGGGAACGAGTTGTCCTCCTAAATGTCATAAACCCGATTTCCGCGGAGGAAAAAGGGGGCGCAACAGCATGGCGACTCTGCTGGGGATATTCTTTTAGGCTTTTACCATTTCAAGCTATTACTGTGACTTTACATTTTTTATATGCCTTTATTTGTTTAATCTCTTTAAGCATTTAATTCCTTCTTCTATTACAAAACTAACTTGTCTTTTGTTTCTTTTATTTCTTTTACTGTCTTCCTTTACTGCATTCCTTTATTAACTGTTTTAAATTATTGTAATTATTATCTTATGAATGTGCAAATACGTGACAACTTATTTTAATGATTGCATAAGCATGTTTTCAACATCATATTCCACTCGTGCCAAACAAAATACCATAGCAACGCTTATAATGAGTGGTTGCGCCCTTCCAATATTATCACCCCCTAAATCCGGCAAAGGCATATTTGCGGTAAAACTAGTCGATCAACGGTGTAGTCGACAGTTCCGCGCCTTTCCCTCTTGAGTTGTCCGCTCAAGGGTACCAGTCTAATACCCCATAGAAACCTTACTCTGTTTAATTGTTCATGCATCATGGTCAAACCTAGTTGGATCAGTTATGTTGTCCACATAATGATCCTTTAAGATAGCCTTGTCCAAAGTCCACTGGGTTTCCCTAAACCCAAACGGACATCACCACGTTCTGTGCATTTATTTGGAGAACTAAAAATGCTTCATGCTAATTGTTGATATTAAATAGTCGAGTCTGGTGGGGGTAAGGGCCTAACCTTATTTGCCTTGCAGGAATATGAGGTACGAAGTCCCCAGATTCGGCATGGTCACCAACATCCACCCAAGATTGCTAAGCTGGTGAAAAGATTTACACTCTAGTGACCAAAATCGTTTCTCAAAAGGGTCGAAGATTGCCAAAATGCTGAAGGAACCGAAGGCGGACACCTAGCCAGGGCCTACCTATTGCTGGGACTTCGCGAGTTGGGAAAGCTGTTCGATGGAGCCAGGGATGCCGAATCTGGGGAAGGTCCTTCTGGGACCAAGTAGGATAGGAGTTTTTCTTTTCGCTCTATCAAATGTAATAAGGCCTACGGCCACTAGTGACATTTTTATTTCCTGTTATTTAGCGTCGTTTTGGGATTCGTCTACTTTTATCAATAAAATAAGGCATTTAGCATTCTCAGTTCTCCAAATCAACTTGTCGCTAGGCCTACCTCGGGCATAAAGAGGTTCCCCAAATTAGGACACGCTTTATTTTTCCGCACTACGTGCTTAAATATTGCAACATTTTTCTAATGATCCTCACTAACTTGATTACCTTTTTTGTTTTTACTTTTGTTTTATTCTCCTCCCCAAAGGTTAGTTCGTGCAATCTGACATGATCATCTTAAGCAGAGAAGCATGCCTCAATAACTGGACCGTCAGAACCACCAGAGCCCGGCGAGCCTCGGGGTAGCAAGACTGAACAAGCATCATGCACTATTTTTATTTTTACTAGTTGACTTTCCTTTCGCATTTTTATTTTTTGCAAGAAAGAGCTCCAATGTTCAAAAACAGTTATGGAATTTATCAAAGCATTTCGGTTTTATTATAAATCTTACTCTTTTCTCTCATTACTTTACTTATACAGAATTACTATTACTTATCTTGATGAACCAATGACTGTGACATGCAACGAGACAACGCTACAAACAGGCATAGATTCAGAGGAAGATGATATACCGGAAGAGATTGTTGAAGAAGTTGAGAATTTTGAGAACAGACCTAAGTCCAATTTGGATGAGACTGAGATTGTTAACCTGGGAGATGCAGAAAACATCAAAGAAACACGAATCAACGTTCATTTGTCACCATCAGAAAAGGAAGAATACACAGAGTTTCTAAGAGAATATGAGGACATATTCGCCTGGTCGTACGACGACATGACTGGTATGAGTACATCTATTGTGGCTCACAAATTGCCAACCGATCCAGCCTGTCCGCCAGTAAAACAGAAGCTCAGAAAGTTCAAGCCAGACATGAGTTTGAAAATCAAGGAAGAAGTCACAAAGCAGGTCAAAGCCAAAGTTCTCAGGGTAGTAGAATATCCAACTTGGTTAGCCAACATTGTGCCAGTACCGAAGAGGGACGGGAAGGTTAGAGTCTGTGTCAACTACCGGGATCTCAACCGGGCCAGTCCAAAAGACGACTTCCCCTTGCCAAACATACACATCCTGATTGACAATTGCGCCAAGCACGAGTTGCAATCATTTGTAGATTGTTTCACGGGGTATCATCAGATCTGGATGGATGAAGAAGATGCTGAGAAAATGGCTTTCATTACGCCGTGGAGGATGTACTGCTACAAGATGATGTCGTTTGGGTTAAAGAATGCAGGGGCCACCTATATGAGGGCCATGACTACCATTTTCCATGATATGATACACAAGGAGATTGAAGTATATGTAGATGATGTCATCATCAAGTCCAAGAAAGCCATTGATCACATGGAAGATCTGAGGAAGTTCTTCAATAGACTAAGAATTACAACCTGAAACTGAATCCTACGAAATATGCATTCGGGGTTCCTGCTGGAAAATTGCTTGGGTTTATTGTGAGTCGCCGGGGAATAGAGCTGGATCCATCAAAGATCAAAGCCATTTAAGAATTGCCACCGCCAAGGAACAAAAAGGATGTAATGAGTTTCTTGGGGAGACTTAACTACATCAGCCGGTTCATAGCACAATCTACAGTTATCTGTGAGCCAATATTTAAGATGTTGAAGAAGAACGCCACCACCAAGTGGACGGATGAATGCCAGAAAGCTTTCGACGGAATTAAGGAATACTTGTCAACGCCACCAGTCTTGGTCCCGCTTGAACCAGGGAGACCTCTGCTACTCTACATCGCAGTGTTGGATGGTGCCTTCGGTTGCGTCCTGGGGTAGCATGATGAGACAGGAAAGAAAGAACAGGCCATTTACTACCTCAGCAAAAAGTTCACTCCAAATGAGGCCCGGTATTCTCTGTTAGAACGCACCTGTTGTGTTTTAACTTGGGAAGCCCAGAAGCTGAGGCACTACTTCTGTGCCTATACTACATATCTCATATCAAGGATGGATCCTTTGAAATACATCTTTCAGAAGCCCATGCCCACTGGCAAGCTCGCCAAGTGGCAGATCCTGTTGAGTGAATTCGGCATTGTCTATGTAACTCGGAAAGCAGTCAAGGGACAGGCACTAGCAGATCACCTTGCAGAAAACCCCGTAGATGGAGAATACGAACCCCTGAAAACGTATTTTCCTGACGAAGAGGTATCATTCACAGGAGAAGATATTGAAGAATCCTATGACGGGTGGAGAATGTTTTTCGATAGAGCAGCAAATTTCAAAGGAGTTGGCATAGGAGCGGTCCTAGTATCAGAAACCGGTCAGCATTATCCGGTGTCTGCCAAGCTCAGGTTCCCGTGCACCAACAATATGGCCGAGTACGAAGCCTGCATCTTAGGGATCAAGATGGCCATTGACATGAACATCCAAGAGTTACTAATAATTGGGGATTCAGACCTACTCATACATCAGGTACGAGGAGAATGGGCAACCAAGAACTCCAAGATACTCCCTTATCTGCACCATGTACAGGAGTTGAGGAAGAGGTTCACAAAGACAGAATTCCAACATGTTCCCAGAATCCAGAATGAGTTCGCCGATACTTTGGCTACCTTGTCATCCATGATACAACATCCGAACAAAAACTTCATTGATCCCATTCCAGTAAAGATCCATGATCAGCCAGTTTAATGTGCTCATGTCGAGGAATAAGCAGACGGAAAACCTTGGTTTCATGATATCAAGGAGTACTTTGCAAAAGGAGAATACCCAGGACTTGCAAACGCTACTCAGAAGCGCACACTTCGAAGGTTGTCCAACAATTTCTTTCACAGCGGAGGAATCCTATATAGGAAGACTCCTGATTTGGGACTATTAAGGTGTGTCGACGCAAAAGAAGCATCCAGGCTGTTAGAGGAAATTCATGCCGAGACCTGCGGTCCACATATGAACGGCTTTGTTTTGGCAAAGAAAATACTCCGAGCTCGTTACTTCTGGATGACTATGGGGACAGATTGCGTCCAGTATGTCAGGAAATGCCACTGCTGTCAGGTACATACAGACATGATAAAGGTACCTCCCAATGAGCTTAATGCAACAAGCTCACCATGGCCGTTCGCCGCTTGGGGAATGGATGTTATTGGACCAATCAAACCTGCCGCTTCCAACGTGCACAGGTTTATCCTAGTGGCAATTGATTATTTCACCAAATGGGTCGAAGCAGCATCTTACAAAGCAGTAACAAAGAAAGTCGTGGCAGACTTCGTCCGCGACTGTATCGTCTGTCGGTTCAGAATTCCAGAGTCCATCATTAGTGATAATGGCTCCAACCTCAACAGTGACCTGATGAAAGCCATGTGTGAAACCTTAAAAATTAAACACAAGAATTCTACAGCCTACAGACCGCAGATGAATAGAGCCATAGAGGCTGCCAACAAGAATATCAAGAAGATACTAAGGAAAATGATAGAGAAGCATAAGCAGTGGCACGAGAAACTACCATTTGCTTTATTGGGATACCGCACCACAGTTCGCACATCAACCGGGGCAACTCCCTATATGATGGTTTATGGTACAGAAGCCATCATTCCAGCCGAGGTAGAAATTCCTTCCTTGAGGATCGTACAAGAAGCTGAGCTCGACGACGCAGAGTGGGTGAAAAGTCGTTACGAGCAGCTAGCTCTTATAGATGGAAAAAGAACGAATGTAGTATGCCAGGGTCAGCTTTATCAAAACAGAATGTCCAGAGCCTTCAACAAAAGAGTCAAGTCGAGACAGTTCACACCGGGGCAGCTGGTGTTAAAGAAAATTTTCCCGCATCAAGATGAAGCTAAAGGGAAATTCTCTCCCAACTGGCAAGGTCCATACATGGTTCACCGAGTTCTAATAGGAGGAGCCCTTATACATGCAGAAATGGACGGAGAAGCTTGGCCAAAACCAATCAATTCAGATGCAGTCAAGCATTACTATGTGTAATTTTCATACTTTCCTTATATGATGTAATTTAAACTACGTCTGAACTGATTCCCGTTTAAGAGGGGGTACGTAGGCAGCCTTATGGGTTCGGTCACAATTCAATAAAATTTTCATTCCCCCCCCCCCCCCCACAACTTGGAAACTGGGGCAGAATTTTGAGGAGGACCCTCAAAATTCCGAAGTAACTTCAGCCGATCATCGCAAGCAATCGTCAGAAGCAGCAGCCCAGTAAACTGGAGCAGAATTTTGAAGAGAGCCCTCAAAATTCCGGAGCCAGAGAAGTTGCAATGTCTTGAACCACGTCGCAGTCATCGGTTCATCTAAAAAAAACTGTTTCTTAAATATATACTCATGTCATATTTTTACAAACTCATGCATGTTTTCGCTTTGTTCAGCAACGCTACCCCAATGGTACACACCATATAATCAGATAAGAGCCAAGAAGGTCAAGCAAAGTCATCGGGGACACAAATTAACCTTTCCCCTTTACAGAACTCACGATTTTTCTTTGGATGCAGGCAACCAAGTCACAAGATCATCGAATATATTATACACTCATACTGTTCAGAAATACAACTCTCAGAACCGTCACACCTATTCACAGTTGCTATCCGCACACAATATCCCCAACAACCACAATATCACAATCAACTATCAGCTATCAGCTAAGAAAATTTTATTACTATTCGCCTTTCATCTCTTGTATATGGCTACCATTCTGCCTTCCGAGACTAAGCACTGTCTCCATCTGCATTCTTGCATTGCATAAGGCTAGCATTCTGCCTTCCGAGGTTAAGCTCTACCTCCATCTGTATTTCTGCATGGCATAAGGCTACCATTCTGCCTTCCGAGACTAAGCGTTGTCTCCATCTACATTCTTGCATCGCATAAGGCTACCATTCTGCCTTCCAAGGTTAAGCTCTACCTCCATCTGCATTTTTGCATGGCATAAGGCTACCATTCTGCCTTCCGAGACTAAGCACTGTCTCCATCTGCATTCTTGCATCGCAAATGGCTACCATTCTGCCTTCCAAGGTTAAGCTCTACCTCCATCTACATTTCTGCATGGCATAAGGCTTCCATTCTGACTTCCGAGGTTAAGCTCTACCTCCATCTGCATTCCTGCATTGCATAAGGCTACCATTCTGCCTTCCGAGACTAAGCACTGTCTCCATCTGCATTCTTGCATTGCATAAGGCTACTATTTTGCCTTCCGAGACTAAGCAATGTCTCCATCTACATTCTCTGCATTGCATAAGGCTACCATTCTGCATTCCGAGGTTAAGATGTACCACCATCTGCATGGCTGAAATATCGCCACCTTTATTTACATCTTACATGGCTGAAATACCGCTGCTTTATTTACATCTTACATGGCAGAAATACCGCCGCTTTATTTACATCTTGCATCACCTGAAAGATCGCCACTTTTACTTACATCTTGCATCGGCTGAAAGATCGCCACCTTCAGTTACATTTTGCATCGGCTGAAAGATCGCCACCTTTATTTACATTTTGCATCGGCGGAAAGATCGCCACCCTCATTTACATCTTGCATCGGCTGAAAGATCGCCACCTACTGCATCTCATGGGCTGAAAGATCACCAAATTGTCCAAAGTCGTCATTGTTCAGAGGCACCATTTTCATAGCCCGAGTACACCATGCCATGGCCTGAGGATCCCTTTAATCTTTTGCATATCATTATTCAAAGGCATCATGGTTCGGAGGCATCATTCTCATAGCCCAATAGCATCATTTCATAGCCTGTGAATCCTTTATTGTACGCTTCATGGCCCAGGACATCATAGTCTAAGGACGTCATCTTAACCGTCCAAAGACAGCATTCATGGTCCGACGGGAACTTGCATCATGTTTAAATTTATGCACAATCTACGCTTGTATTGTTTATTTGCAGGTAAACCGGCGAGCAACGGCCATCTCGACAGGAGCATCCACTCCAGCTCCCGCAGCCCTACTAAACCTTAACCATTCATCCCAGCTTGAATATTGCGTCCGTTCTTGAGGAGCCTCCATCGGCATACTCCGCCGACGGATCCTGAACTACATATGACCTGATTCATGTAAAACCAGGGATATGTAGGCAGCTCAGGAACCAGAGCACGGCCAAATCTCTTTAAACCATTTTATTCGGTCAAAGTTGGGAATCGTATCTTTACCCGACAACTCTTTCATCTTTCCCGGGTAAAGAGGGGCAGTTGTTGATACCCAATCTTTCCCTGTATATTTTTATATACAAAGTACCTTTCAAATAGCATAGGTATGCATATATAAGTATGTCCAAGAATTTCCATATTTTTTTCTTTAATTTTTAAAAAATTTTAAACCAATTTTATTGCCCTATTTTACCAGTAAAAAATCAATAATTATTCCCCTAATGATCATTTTTGTGATTCATTTATTGTATTTTCATATTTATATCAAAATATAGCTAAGGTAATTTTATGCACATTTTTTACAAATTTATTTAGTATTTTAAAGCTAAATTGCATGTAATTGCAATATTAGCCTATTTTAAAAATTAATTGCGTTTATAATTGTAAAATTGATTCCAGTATTTTTAATTCAATATATATACATTATTAATTAATTTAGTACCTTTAATTTATTTCCAAAAATGATTTTGCTATTTTTATAAAATAAAAAGGGAAAAAATGGCTATTTAAATACTAGCCCAAACCATTTCAATTTTAGCCTGAAACAACCCCCAATTAAATCCAAAACCCAATTTCCGAAAGGGAACGAGTTGTCTTCCCAAATGTCATAAACCCGATTTCCGCGGAGGAAAAAGGGGGCGCGACAACACCCTAGGTGTAGAATTCAGCAATGTAAGGATTAGTTAGTTAAATGTTTCTATCTTTCTTTTTTTCTGATTAGTTGCATCCACTTATTTTTTTTTACACACCTATGATTCAAATCCCCAATCCTTTTTAAGCTTGCCTTTGTTTGTCATAATTTGAAACCAATAGAAACTTTAGGGACTCAAGTGGACCTGAAAAATCTAGGATAGAACTGAAATAATCAGTAACTTAAAGGGTAAAATTGGGTTTTTACTTAGGCTAAAAAATCATAAATGTACAGTTATCCTAGCTGTTACAAAAGATGCTGAATTACGATAGGAAGGACAGTTGTATTGTACTATTTTCAGAGGTTAGGATAAGGAATATACCCAAGATATACCCTCCTCTAAGCAGCCTATATATAGGTAGGTCCTCTCATTCTGATTTTACAGGATTCAGCCTTATTCTCTGCACAAAAAGTTCTATTTTTCATTCCTGAAAAGTTTCAGATTTCAGAAATCATTGAAAAAACTTCAAAACCTCTCATTTTCTGATTCTTTACAAGTTTAAAAGTATGGCTTGAAGTGGGAGATTTCCTTGTTTCCTTAGCTGTTTTCTGGTTTAAAAACTATTCTCATTTGGGTCTGGGTCTACTGTTGTTGCTTTTGTTGGTCTTTGCTGCTGAAATTTGTCTCCTTCTTCTCTTTTGGTTTTCTTTACCTTTATTTGGTCATCCCTCTGCTATACTGTTCAGTTTCAAGGTATGTACATTGTTCATCTTGAATGGAATCAATTGTGAGTTCAAAAACCTGTATTTGGAACTTGTTCGGTTAGCTGATCTGTAATGTTATTTTTGAAATTATGACCAGGTTGAATCTAGGGTTGATTAAGCCATGTTTAATATTAGCTTAAATGGTTGTATGACTCAATGGAATAAGTCAATATGTGTTCACTTTCTTTGTCAGCTTTTCTTGTGTTGTATATGCATTTCAGTAGTATGAAAAATATTCGATGTGAGTTTAGCCCGCAGCATGTATACCTTTTCTAACCAAGTATCAGTCATATGCATCATAATCCTACATGAGCTTCAATTTGTTCCATGCTATTTGATAAAAAATGTGCCCAGTAGGTATCCTCGAAGGTCAGAACTTGTGGATCCAGCCACCTGTTGGTTTGGTTTACGATTCAAGACAATGAGCAAGTTATATCCCTTGGAGCATTTCTCTGATTTTGCACCTGTTCTTAATTTAGTTTTGGTTTCCTTTTGTTAAATAAAAGTCTGTATATTCTGTAGTTAAGAATAAGTTGTAGTAATTTCTTTTTTTTGGAAACATGATTATGTATAATAATATGTGTATCAAAATGATGTAAAGTTGCTTTGCCTAAGGCTGAAGGATCTTAACAGGCTGGGCTTAATGTTGGCCCAAACGAGGGAGCCTTGGCTGAAATCGCCTTTTGTGTGATTTCTGCGCTTCCATATACTGTTGAGACTCAATTTGAGCCCAATCCATACTGCATGTAACTGTCCCCTGGATTGGTTATTTCCTCAAAACAACTAGTTTAGACTCAGTAGTTAAATAATTTTTAAACTCGAACAGTTACGTGTACATTTAGTTTTAATTTATCACTAACTCCAGCATTTATGAGATGACTATATAAGGCAAATTATGAATAGTCTTAGGTTCAATTTGATTTTTTCCTGTTGCACGCAAGATATTAGTCAAAGCTTATCATGTTAGGCAATTCATTTAATTTTGGTGCAAATACAGTTGTACATGTGTTGCGATCATTTAAGCATTAATAGGCTTTAGGTGTTTGAGGCGCTTTAGGCCTAGCAATGGCCCAAATCAAGCTGCCAAGCCACAATAGGCTCTTGGCGTGCCCACCCTCCTTCATCTTACGTTTTGGGCTTAATTTTGAGCCCAGTGGGAATTAGCCGTATTTTCCTTTAATGACCACCTTTTAAAGCATTGGGCCTACTGCTGGCCCAGTTTCTTTTAAATAAATGAAGACCTGCCCCCATGTTTCCCTACCCATAATTAATAGTTTGACATTAAGTCCAAAATTAGTTGTAAGTAAGAACTCCTTTTATTACCTTAATTAAAACAAGCCTTTCTAAAAATTGAGGTGTGCCATCTTTCACTAGATAACCTATGGCCCCTATAAATATTAACTTAGTACTTAAAATAACCCTAATTAATCGTAGTTCGCCTTAGGCTCGATTTAGATTAGTATCGCGATTATGTATACGTTCGCGTAACATAATTGCGAGTTTAATTCTAAAATAATAACTCGAGGGATGCGTTCGCGCAACTTCAACCAAACTTTTCTTAATAAAATAAACAAAGCGTTATTAATTGTGGACACATCCGCGTGACATGATTTTTGATGCGCCAAAGGAAATGAGTACGTATGCGTGACGCATTTTAAAATAACTCCTTAATTACGAGTAAATCAAGCATTTAAAAGCGGTAAAAAGATAAATGCACATAGGTCCTAAAAATGAGTAGTTAAACAATTTAAGCCATGTATAAATCACTAAGCGACCGTGCTAGAACCATGGAACCCGGGAATGCCTAACACCTTCTCCTGGGTTAACAGAATTTCTTACTTAGAATTTCTGGTTCGCAGACTTTAAATAAAGTCGAAAACTTCCTCGATTTGGGATTTAAAATAAACCGGTGACTTGGGACACCAAATAAACTATTCCAAGTGGCGACTCTGATAAATAAAATAATCCTATCTCGAATAATGCCACTTTAATTAGAAAAACTCCCTTATATCCCCCTTTGGGCGGGTAAAAAGGAGGTGTGACAGCTCTGGCGACTCTGCTGGGGATAAGAACCCAGAACTTCTGGTTCAGGGTTCAAGAATTCGAGCTTGTTAATGTGATTTTTATTTGGCTTTATTGTTGATATTACTGTGTTTTGTGGACTTAATGTGCTAATTGCCATTTACCGCTTTGATATTACTTGAACTGTATTTAAATGCCTTCTTACGCCTCCCTTCTGAGTCTTCTAAAAAACGGTGCTCACGTTCGCGTGGCCCACTTTTCTGTTAGAGTTATGCCAAATAGAACGGGGCTGGGCAAGCAATAAGGCCGGGCAGACTTTCGTCTCCCGGTACGTTGCCCCCTCCTCGACTCGAGTTTGTCCACTCTAGTGAGCCAGGTCTAGAACACAAACCCCAGGTTTTAAACCTAGAATAACATAACGTCATGCCGGATCCTTAGTAAGAACGATTATTTTCATCACGTGCATTTGACCTCTGGGACTCAACATAGGGGTTGGGTCCGTCTAGGACAGGTGTACCCGAAATAAAAGACCATCCTGATGCATCCTACGTGCTATGTGAATATTTATCTGTTTCGGCTTGCTTGATGAT
>NW_017673001.1:0-99410 GCF_001879085.1 Nicotiana attenuata
TCAGGGAATGGCAGAAACTCCACGGGGATAATATCAATGGTCGGTACTCGGACGAATAGGCTCATCCACTCCCGATCTCCATTCTTCTTCATCAACAACGAAAGGTGTGGTGGATCGGCATCGTAAGGTTAGCAGACCTCGATGGTGAATAGGCCGGTACAGCTTGATAAGATGACTGAGCGTGAACTCAAGCCCCGCTTTCTCCGTAAAGAACCTCATCCTCAATACTATCTGCCAAAATGACGGGTGAATCTGCGCCAAGGTAACCCAGTATTTTCGACAGAAGTCAAACACAACCCTATCAGGGGGGCCTAGCGTGAAGGGGTACATGTATACGTTCAAAAACTCCTCAGCATGATCCATGATGCTCTCTCCCGGGGAAAGTACCAGCAGTACTACCTTTTCCCCCCATCCACAGACTTTCTTCACTGACTCAAGGTGCCCCTCTCCTACTAAAGAAACAAACTTCGAAACATACTCCCGATGACCCCAAGCATTTTGGTTCAAAAAGCCTTCAAGGGCGGAACTCCCCTCTCCTCGCCGAGCGGACCTTGGTGTGGCAGCCATAACTGTGGTAAAACTAGAAAATCCGAGCAAAGCCTTCAAAGTTGAAATAGTGAAAGCCTTAACACAGGAAAGGAAAGCTCTATAGAGGAGGATGACTACTCGGAATAGCATAATCCTCAAAAGAAGGAATACAACTGTATATGTTGAAAAAGTGGCGACTATCCACCTGCCTCAAAGGCCAATTAAAGACCCTAACTAATACATTTCTCGCTTTGGGAAAATTTGCCAACGGAATCTCCTCGGTCATTTCGTAACCATGTCATACACTTGACGCTGCCATACGATGTTTTGGGGTCAGAGACCCCCACATCAACCAAGCCTCGAGGTGGTACCCGATCTCGAGGGCCTCCGTAAAAAATAAGATAGGCTCCGGGAAGCCATTGGAACCATTTCAAGTCCTGAGATGGTACCCGATCTCGAGGACCTCCATCAAAATGAAGATAGAATTCGGGAAGCCATTGGCATCATTACAAGTCCCGAGATGGTACCCGATCTCGAGGACCTCCACCAAGAAGGAGACAGGCTCCAGGAAGTCAATGACATCACGACATGGCCCGAGATGGTACCCGATCTCGAGGACCTCTACCAAGAAGGGGATATGCTCCAAGGAGCCATTGACATCATCCTAAGCCTCGGATGGTACCCGATCTCGAGGACCTCTCGCAAAAGAAGATAAGCTCTAAAAACCTACTCATATGGGCTTGGCCTCGAGGTACTATCTAAACCTGGGTAGGCCCCATCCGAGATCTATCCGTGATGCCTTAAGGCTATCTACACTGAGTTCAAAGAAGCTTACAGGTAGCCCGAGCTTGAGTGAACCCCCGCTCGGGGACTGCTCCTGAAAGCCAAAAGGCTATCTTTATTCTCAGACTTCCGAGCAAATCCCCTCATCGAGGTCTATCGTGAGGTCTAAAGGGCTAAGTCTTGTACTAAAAGTTCGAAGCCCCACTCTCATTCAACTCGAAGTCAAGGATCCTGATGGACCGAGTTTATCAATCCAATCCGGGCTCAGCCCAAGGAACGGCAAAAGTTTCTACGGGGAATTGTGTTAATCAATTAAGAGCCAGAGAAATACTTACGCCTGGGCTCAGTATTCGTACTGGCCAGTAGAATCACGTATTCAGATTCTTCCCAAGTGCAGATAAAGGGAAATAAAGCAGAAATCAGAGACAAATTGAAGAAATGTCTTTTCCATTAATGAACAACGATTACAAAGCCCACGAGGGGTCCTTACACATGATTACAAAGCCCACGAGGGGTCCTTACACAAAAACAAAGAAGCGAAAGAAAATACATACAATAAAAACCAAGAGTCAAATCTATCCTCGGGGGTGTACCCTCGGCGGCAGTATGTTCGAGCACCGTCTCCTCGGTGGCCTCGCCTCGATCTTCCAAAATGGCATCTTCAAGGGAGAAGATGAAGAAGAGGAAAGTGATGCGAAGAAGCAGAAAACCATGAAGAAAAAGTTGTAGCCCGCCAAAGTCAAAGGGTTTTACCAGGCCAAGGAAATCACGGCCTAGTAGAAGACTTGGCGAGTGCCGGCCTTACCTGTACGGCTACTTTGAGTCCACTTCTTGGGACATTGTGCCGTACAAGTTAGCGGCTGGTAGTGCCACTTCACCCCATGGAAGGAAAAAGGGATAAAGTGTCACACCAGGCCGGAGTAGGAAGGTGAGCAGCGGAAACATCTTCCTAAGTTAGAAGAAATCGGCCCCACTGTCTCATCGCCTCGAGCTAACAACAACAACGACGACAAGTCAGTGCAATCTCGCTCGGTAAGGGAAAGCCTTGGAAAAAGGCCATGGCGTGGCTGGTGGGAACGCAGCCACGTAACCTTACGGTCGTAGGCCTCAAACATGGGAGATAACAATGGATAAGGATGATGAGAAGAAAGGGGTGGAAGGATATTGGAGGGCACTTGAATGAAGAAATGGTTCCGGGAGGCTTCCATTTATAGAGGGTGGCAGTACAACCAACGTCCCCATCAATATCTTTGAAAGACATATCGGCAGGCGCAATCAATGCATTTTTGGGAACTGAATCGACGGCGATATTATTACTTTGGAGAATAAGAATCGGCAGTACATTGAGTGACATTGAAAAGATAAACCGACGGGATGCCTCAGTTATCACAAAGGCTTACGTCATAAGTATGACGTCATTGCCGAAAGTTCAAAGAGATGGATATCAAAGTCGTTTCATATTGTTCCACTCTAAGAAATGCAGGGACTGTCTGTATGCGGTAAAATCGGAGGGTCCAATATTCTGTCGTTACAACGCTTCGTAAGCAAGCTTTCCAAAGGCTCGAGACTACGGTCAAGATTTACACCCGAGGGGCCATCGATGTCCAACCTTGACAAAGTGCAAACCGACAACTATGATAGAAAAGTGGGAAGTTCCCTAGGCGTACGACTAGAGCTGACAAAGTCTAGTAGGTTAGCTCTGACCTGTATCATGGCATTAAATGGTTGTATCAGCCTCATATCTTTGTAATTAATGTATTTGTATTATGTTGGGATTCCCCCTCATATATAAAGGGGTCCTTGTCATTTTGTAGACATCTGATACTCAATATTCAGTACAAGAACATTCTCTCTACTCTCTAACACATTCTCTTCCACTCACTACTTCCATTTATTGCTTATATTCGTTGTGTTCTATTTATTGTTCTTCATTTATTGCTCATCATTGATCATAAAGAGACATCACCGAAGCTCTCATAAAGTATTAGTCTTCCCTCGATCATTCTAAGTCGGTCGATGATTGGTGCCAACCTTGCACCACTACGGAGTGGCGAGAGCGGTCGATGCAGCTTTTACCCGAAAAGGTCGGGATTTACGCTCCCAATCATAATTGTTTTCTTTTTACTTCTAATAATATACTACTGAGATGCTAAATTAAACAAAGAATAATTGCTTGAAAGGTTTTCTAAATAGGTAACGAGGCACTAGGGAAGTGACTATCCCCTAGGTGAATACTTGACGGGTTCTAAAGATTAAGGCAAAGTTGTTGTGTTTGGGATCGCGATATAGCCAATGCACGACACTACTCACTCTATACCTCTTAGTAGCTTGAGTGATTTTTCCCTAATTGACTTTCTCAAGACCAATTGGGTGTCGAATTTATGCAAGCAATGTAGGCTCAAGTCGGGTATTACTATCTCTAGATTTAACCCTTTAATTGGGGCTATCAATCTCTTGAGTACGCGCCAATTCCTTGTTGGACTGATTACCTAGACTCAAGCTCTCTTTCTCAAGAAGAGCCCAAGTCAAAAAGGCACAAATTAGTGTTTGCAACCACTCATCCAACATAGAAAACACAAATCAGTCCAAATATCAACCACCCATAAGCATCTAAGCCTTAAAACACAAGACTTATCAAATACCCACACTAGGGTTGAGCCACAACTAGCTAATGGGTCTTGCTACTCATAATAATGGAAGAAAACAGATAATTAGATGAAGAATAACCCATATAATATGTTTACAAGCTAATAATTGAAGATTCAATGATAAACCCACTATAAAATTACTCAAAATAGTCTAAAATCGTTGTTCACGTGCTCGGCTAAAAGTTAGATACCCTAAAAATCTGAAAAAGAACTATTTGTACAAGGCTCAATTTTCTGGACAAAAATAACCCTGTGAAGGTATCGCGGACCGCGAAAAATGCACCGCGGCCGTGGTGAGGCTTTTTAGCTTAATTTTTAGGTCTCTGAATCTGGCCACCGCGGCCGCGGTGGCTTCACTGCGGTCTGCACGAAATGGGTTGCGGCCGCAGTGGCTTCCAACTTCCAAATTCTCAACTCTCTGAATCTCTTCTCCGCGGATCGCATAAAATGGATTGCGGCCGTGGTGAGGCTACTGCGGTCCGCACAAAATGGATTACGGCCGCAGTGCTTGAGCTTCCAAAATCTGCACCTCTCTGAATCTCCTCACCGCGGACCGCATAAAATGGATTGCGGCCGCGGTGGGTCTGTTACAGATGTGCTTTGACTTGTTCTTGGTACTTGTGCAGGTTTCACTCCTTTTTGAGCTGGTTTTGACCTCTTGTCACTTTCTTGACCAATCCCTGCAAACAAGTACAACATGTAAGCCTTTGGGACTATTTGTATACATTTTTAATCAAAACTCAAGTAAAAAGGAGTGTAAAATGAACTAGAATACCTAGTTATCAACTCCCCCAAACTTATGCTTTTGCTTGTCCTCAAGCAAACAAAATAAGTCCTACCTCCTTAAGAATAAAACCAAGAAAATTCAGTTGACCTAAAGTGACCTCATCTAGCTTCAATTGGGACTAACAATTGCCCTCAATTCAAATGAACCATTAACAACATTCAACCTTTTAAACACCATGGTTTTAGTGCGACACAAAAGCATCAAGGATTGACTCAACTCATCAAAGAAACTCTTTCTATTACTTTGGTCATTGTGGAACCCAAACTCATACTCCTCAACTCTCCATAAGCAAACCTCACTTTTAGGTTGTAGCACTCAGAACAAGGTTTGTGGAAAACACTCATCTCTCTCAAAGAAAGGTCACAAGTCCGGCTCTAAGTACCATAAGCTTGCCCCTTATATGAGTCACCACTAATGTAAGCTTCATTCAACTCAAGATCATATAGGGGTTTTGTGGAGATGTAGTGAAGGCTTTTGGTTCAGGGTAGGAAATATTTGGTATAAGTAGGTTCCATCTTCCCATAAGCACTTCATTTGCTTTATTTTGGCACACATTCTCTTGACTTTTTAAGTCATTTACTTCTTTTTTAGGGGTCAGAGAGACACTCTGTCACGCTTTCTTGTTCATTTCAAACCTTTTTCTCCTTTCTAAGCTTTCCACGCCTTTCATCACTTTACTTTTATTGAATCCCTTCATTTCTTCTATATTGTTCATTCTTTTTGACTTTTTGATTTTCTTTCTTTTTATTTTTGCCTTTCCTTTTCTTTGCTTTTGTACCTTTTACCACTTTGTTGCATTCCTCGTCTCTCCCCCCAAACTTATGTTTTTACCATGTGCTAAGGAAAGATTGGGTGCCAAGAGAGGGTCTTTTTAGAGCGGGTAAAGGCTTGTATTATGGCTTTTGAAGGAAAAAGGGCTATGGCTCAAAGGGGTTGACTAGGGACATTATCATTGGTAAGCTATGGATGTTTTCAAGATATCATTCGGAGCAAGAAGAGCCTATAATCACTTTTAAAGTCAAACTACACTTAGGATTTCGCCTAGACAAACATTCAGGGCAAGTCCTAGACTCAATGGCACGGGACTTGGACTTGCAATTCAAATTCTCACCACACAAGCTATAGGATTGCTAAAGAGGCAGAGTTGAGGGCCCACAACGACCTTAGCTAAGATTTGAGCAACATACATGGTCCTGAAAAACCACTTGTATGATTTTCGGCCAACACAAGAGTCTCAAGGTCACAACTGTTACCATCCTTTACACACCAATTTGTTTTTGACCATATGATCAAAGGCAAATGTGTTAGGCCCAAGTGAAGCTTTGCCTGAGGCACTATTACTCACTAGCTACTATTTACACAAAAACAAAAAGAAAACAGACTCAAACCCTTAAGAAGGTTGTCGTGCCATCCATCATCGGGAAGAGCCACCCGGTTCACACAAATTCCACCTTTGAATAGAACCATGGCATTAAGAAAACCAAAGGCTTATTTGAACGCAAAACTCAAAATAAGAAGCTACGAAAATGAAATAAGAAGCTAATAAATGAAAATGCGAAAAGTAAAATGAATATGTACAAGAGGGGATTTAGACGAATATACATAAGAGGGAATGAATATATACATCAGAAAGTAACTTTATATACAGACCAAAGTTGCAAAATACGAAAAGTGACATAAACGGGTAAAATTATGTACATACCAAAAGTGAAAATCAAAGCATAATAAAAGGGAAATAGTATCATATATACAACACT
Source organism: Nicotiana attenuata (assembly GCF_001879085.1). NCBI lineage: Eukaryota > Viridiplantae > Streptophyta > Magnoliopsida > Solanales > Solanaceae > Nicotiana > Nicotiana attenuata. The sequence goes on from NW_017673001.1 coordinate 6,504, forward strand.
ATATCATCAAAATAGGGCTACCCCCTCAAATAAAAGCTAGCATTGTCCTCAATGCTAACTAACCAAAAATAGCTCAAACAAAAAGATAGAGAGTAAAGAAAACTCCTATTGGCCCTCCGTCTGCATTGGATCATGAGCCTGGGTCCCTGGATCCTCGGACTGCTCGGGAACCTATGACTGGATCCCTGTAACCTGTGTCTACACTGGGACCTGGTCCTGTACTGGAACCTGGGGCTCGCTGGAGGAACCTTCCTGAGGCTCCGCAAACTCAATCACTGCATCATCAGTACGGGGAATCACCCTCCTCCTCTTTGGTGCCAAAAACTCTCTACATCCTGCTCCTGCTCAGGCTGGACTGTTGGGGTCGGGTCATGCAATAGCAGCTCCAAGGGCAAGTGATCCGCATAAAATGCAGTGCGGCCGCAAAGGAACCACCACGGACCGCACAAAATGATATCACGATCCGCAGTAAGGTGGGGGTCAGACTAGCCACTCTCTGAAGTTCATCACCGCGGACCGCGTAAAAACCATTGCGGCCGCAAAGAGACACCGCAGACCGCATAAAATCCACTGCGGTCCGCGGTAAACATCACTCAGCAATATCAACCTAGGGTTTCAATGTTTTTCTTATTTTAGCTTAAATTCACTTATAATCAAGCCCCTAGGTATTTAATCATCCTTTTTCACTAATTAACCCTAATCTAAATGGCATGATGTAAACCTACTCTACAAATTGAAAGAAAATGGGAAGAAAAAGAAGTACAACTAACTAACTAAAAGAAAATAAAACCAAGTTAAAAACTAGGGAAGAATTAAAAATACCATTAATGAGATGCAGTAGAGATGAATGAAGATCAGTGATTGAACTGTACAACTAGGGCTTGATGAACAGTGCTTTTTTTTTCTATGTGGAAAGCAAAGGATCGAAAAGTGTAAATGAAGGCCTGAGGTCCTATTTATAGAAAAAGGACCTAGGACCCACTGTACCTTACCACCGTGGCCGCATAAAATGCATCACGGACCGCGGTGGTATACCATAAGAAGCATTTGGGAGAACATCACTGCGGACCGCAAGAAAAGCTCCGTGGCCGCAGTAGGTCACCGCGGACGGCAAGAAATGCAGTGCGGCCGCGGTGACAAACTTCAGAGAACTCCCACTTGTAACTATTCACCACTACGGACCGCATTGAAATTTTTGCCCCCGCACTAAGGCCATTGCGGCCGCAGTGCAAACTTCAGAGAGTGCACATTTTTCTCCAACTTGGTCCTGCACTGCATCAAAACAACCCTACACACATCTCAAAACCAGTTAGTCCAAAAACAAATCCTACACTAAAAAGAAAATCAAAGAAAAACAAAAAGAAAGACACATGGGTTGCCTCCCAAGAAGCGCCTGATTTAACGTCGCGGCACGACGCAGGTTACCATCAAATCACTTTAGATGGATCATTGCCACCACGTGGCTATCATCAATCTTGCCAAGATAGTGCTTGACTCTGTGCCCATTAACTCTGAAGATCTCACCATTTTTGTTTTTCAAGTCAAGTGCACCAAACGGAGTCACAAGCACCACTTCAAAAGGTCCACTCCATTTTGACTTAAGATTTCCTGGAAATTGACGTAACCAATAATTGAACAAGAGAACCAAATCACCCGCTTTGAACTCCTTGCTACAAGCATACTTGTCATGAAGGTACTTCATCTTGTCCTCATACAAGGACGAGCTGGAGTAGGCATGGAATCGGAATTCATCAAGTTGATTAAGCTGCTCCACATGAAGATTTGCTGCCACATCCCATTCAAGATTCAGCTTCCTCAAAGCCCACATGGCCTTGTGCTCTAACTCAACCGGAAGATGGCAAGCTTTCCCAAACACCAACCGGTACGGAGACATACCAAGCAGTCCTATAAGCCCATAAAGCATCATCCAATTTCTTTGCCCAAGCGGTCCTATTTGCATTAACCGTCTTTGACAATATACTCTTGATTTCTGTGTTTGAGACTTCAACTTGGCCACTCGCCTGAGGATGATAAGGAGTAGAAACTTTGTGACTGACACCATACTTTGCAAGCAAGGTGTCAAAAGCTCTATTACAAAAATGCGACCCCCATCACTTATGATTGCTCGCGGCGTGCCAAACCTAGTAAAAATGCTCTTTTTGAGAAACGCAACAACACTTCGGGCCTCATTATTGGGTAAAGCCACGGCTTCAACCCACTTTGACACATAGTCAACTGCCACTAGAATGACGGTATTACCACACGAACTAACAAATAGGCCCATGAAATCTATACCCCACACATCAAAAATATCAACTTTGAGAATGGTGTTAAGAGGCATCTCATCCTTCTTCGAAATACCACCCGCTCTTTGACATTCGTCACATTTCTTCACAAGTTCACTTGTATCTTTACACAAAGTTGGCCAGTAAAACCCACAACTAAGAACCTTCGAGGCTGTCCTCGCCCCACCGTGATGGCCACCATAGGGAGAGGAATGACAAGACTCTAAGATACTCAATTTCTCCTCCTCAGGGACACACCTTCGGATCACACAGTCAAAGCAGATCTTAAACAAGTACGGCTCATCCCAATAGAAATCCAAAATATCCCGTTTGAGCTTCTTCCTTTGGTTAGAAGAGAGCTCACACGGGATTATACCAGTCACAAGGAAATTAGCAACATCTGCAAACCATGACATATCACTCACTGACACAGAAAGTAGTTGCTCAACGGGAAATGAATCGTTGATATCTAGGCCATCATGAGGCCTCCCCTCCTCCTCCAAGCGGGACAAGTGGTCCACCACTTGGTTTTCACTACCTTTTCGGTCCACAATTTCCAAATCAAACTCTTGAAGTAACAAGAACCATCGTATCAACCTAGCTTTGGAATCTTTATTCGTCATCAAGTACCGAAGAGCGGCATGATCGGTATGAACTATGACCTTGGCTCCCATGAGATACGGCCAAAATTTCTCCATTGCGAACACAATAGCCAGCAACTCTTTTTCAGTCACCGTGTAATTTATTTGAGCATCATTCATTGTCTTGCTCGCATAATACACCGGATGAAACATTTTATTCACTCTTTGACCCAAGACCGCCCCAACCGCAACATCACTCGCGTCACATATGAGCTCGAAAGGCAAGCTCCAATTGGGTGCGGTAATAATAGGAGTGGTGGTCAACTTGTACTTGAGAAGTTCAAAAGCTTGCATACATCTCTCATCGAACACAAACTTGGCATCCTTTTCCAATAGCTTGCACAAAGGATTCACTACCTTTGAAAAATCCTTGCTAAATCTTCGGTAGAACCCCGCATGCCCAAGAAAACTTCTAACCCCCTTGACAGAAGTGGGGGGAGGAAGCCTTGAAATCACCTCTATTTTAGCTTTGTCCACCTCTATGCCATGCTTTGAAATTATATGGCCAAGAACTATTCCTTCCTCAACCATGAAGTGGCATTTTTCCCAATTGAGCACAAGATTGGTTTCTTCACACCGGGCCAACACCCTATCAAGGTTCTTCAAGCGTTCATCAAATGAGTCACCCACGACACTAAAGTCATCTATGAACACCTCTAAAATATCTTCCACCATGTCGGTGAAAATGGCCATCTTACACCGCTAGAATGTAGCCGGCGCATTGCACAACCCGAATGGCATCCTAGAAAAGGCAAAGGTACCATATGGGCAAGTGAAGGTAGTCTTCTCCTGATCTTCCGAAGCAATCAAAATTTTGTTGTACCCAGAATACCCATCCAAGAAACAGTAGAAGGCACGCCCAGCAAGTCTATCAAGCATCTGGTCAAGGAAAGGCAATGGAAAGTGATCCTTGCGGGTCACTTTGTTCAGCTTGCGATGCACATCCTCCATCCGGTGACTGTTCTGGTAGGAATTAGTTCATTTTGCGCATTGGTCACCACGGTCATACCATCCTTCTTCGGCACACATTGCAACGGGGAAGTCCAAGAACTGTCAGAGATGGGGTACACAACCCCGGCATCCAACCACTTGATCACCTCCTTTTTCACAACTTCTTGCAGGGCTTTGCATCATCTTCAAGAATAATCTTGTGCATACAAAAGGCGGGGCTTATTCCCTGAATATCAGCTAAAGTCCATCCAATTGCCTTCTTCCGCTTTTGGAGCACCGCCAATGTGGCATCTACCTGCATGTTAGTAAGATAAGAGGAAAGAATAACTGGCAAAGTTGAACTAGGTCCTAAGAATTCATACCTGAGGTGTGGAGGCAACGACTTCAACTCCAACACCAGAGGTTCCTCGATTGAGGGCTTTGTTGGTGGAGTCTTCCTATTCTCAAGATCCAAAGATAGCTTCCGAGGCTCATAAGAGTAAGAGCCCATTCCATGTAAAGCATTGACACACTCCACATGGCCTTCATCCTCATTTACATCAAGATTCAACAAAACCACCTCTAGAGGGTCCTCCACATTGATCATTGCACTAGTATCATCAATTATCACTGCCGTGACAAGATCCACAAATGAGCACACTTCGGTACAGTTGGGCTGCTTCATTGACTTACACACATGAAAGACCACCTTTTCATCACCCACTCGGAAAGTGAGTTCCCTTGCTTCCACATCAACTAAGGCCTTCCCAGGTGCAAGGAAAGGTCTTCCCAAGATTATAGGCACCTCAAAATCGACCGCGCAGTCAAGAATTACAAAATCAGCTGGCAAGATAAATTTGTCCACGCGGACAAGAACATCGTCAATAATACCTAATGGTCTCTTTATTGATCTATCTGGCATTCACAATCTCATGGAAGTCGGCCTCGGTTGCCCAATACCCAAAGTCTTGAAAACTGAGTAGGGCACCAAGTTGATACTTGCCCCCAAATCACATAGAGCTTTAGCAAAGTCTGCACTCCCAATGGTGCAAGGAATGGTGAAAGCACCGGGATCTTCTAGCTTCGGAGCCATAGAATGCACTATTGCACTCACTTGGTGGATCATCTTGATAGTTTCACAATCGATGGATCTTTTCTTTGTCACCAAGTCTTTCATGAATTTAGCATAACCCGGCATTTGTTCTAGAGCCTCCACCAAAGGTACATTAATGGATAAGCTCTTCATCATATCAATGAATTTCTTAAACTGATTCTCATTTTTCTGCTTCGCGAGCCTTTGAGGATAAAGTGGAGGTGGCCTTGGCAAAGGAGCCTTGGCTTTAGGCACAACCGGTTCCGGCATGTCTATTACGTGTTCCCTAGGCAGGTTCACGTCATTCCGTGTTTCCACCTCGGTGTCTTTGATATCAATTCTCAGTTCTTCATTCACGTTCTCATCAATCACATTTTCAACCACCAAAGGGATCTCATCTTCCTGCAACTCAACTTCATCTCTCACAATTTCTTTTTGTTTGGAGGCATTCACATCACCGCCTCGTCCACTTCTTGTAGTTACCGCCATTGCATGACCGGTATTGTTCCCACCCTTCGGGTTAACTACCGTATCACTAGGTAGAGCCCCCTTAGGGCGAGTATTCAAGGACTGAGAGATTTGGCCTAACTAAATCTCCATGTTTCTGATTGAAGTATTGTGGGATGCCAACTGAGCATCGGAGTCAGCATTCTTTTTCATCATCTGTTCAACCATCATTTCAATTCTGCCCATGTCATTGTTGGATGAACTATGACCTTGGGATGGAAATGGGGGTGGATTGCTCGGTTGTTGATACATTGGGTCCTTTGAAAGCCTTGGCCCTGATTTCCCTGATTATTATTGTTCCAACCACCCTGATTGTTGTTTCCACCCTAGTGGTTGTTGTTGTTACCCCAGTTTCCCTGATTGTTCTGATTGTTGTTCTGGTTGCCCCAGTTAGGATTTTGATTGTTGTTCCCCCAATTATTGTTCCCTTGTTGTTGATTACTCCAATTATTGTTCCCTTGTTGTTGATTACCCCAATTGCCTTGGGATCTCCATTGTTGTTGTTGGTTGGAAGAATTTCCCCTTTGGCCTTGATAATTGTTCACGTATTGCACTTCTTCATTCTGTTCTTCATACCCATCATCTTGGACCCCACCACTATCTTGGTTGTATTGATCCGAATTCCCTTGGTTCTGTTGCCCTCTTTGTCTTCTTTTGTTCACTAACATGTTGACACCCTCCATAGCATTCACTTGTCGTGGAGCTTGAACCTGTTATAACTGTGTTGCTAGTTGGTTCATAGTTGTTGTTAGTTCTGCTATTGCCTGTCCATGATCATGGAGCTCTTTGTGTAAGTGAATGACCGTGGGTTCACCCTGTGGCACATTTTCTCTACTTTGCCAAGCGGAAGAAGTGTCCGCCATCTCATCCAATATCTCACAAGCTTGATCATACGGCGTGTTCATGAAGTTACCCCCAGCTAGTTGGTTCACTATGCACTGGTTTGTTGTGTTAATGCCTCGGTAGAATGTTTGTTGTATCATTGCCTCAGTCATATCATTGTTAGGGCATTCCTTAACCATGTCCGGTTTCGCTCCCAAATTTCATGCAATGGTTCATTGGGCTCCAGTTTGTAAGCTAAGATTTCATCTCTCAAAGTTTCCATGTGCCCTGGTGAGAAAAACTTCGCAATGAATTTATCCGCCAACTCATCCCATGTATGGATGGAGTGGTTGGGGAGTCTCTCCAGCCAGTCTAGTGCCTTACCTCGAAGAGAGAAAGGGAATAGTCTCAACGGCAAGGCATCCTCTGACACGTTGGTTTGCTTGCTCCCCCAACATGTATCAACAAAACCCTTGAGGTGCTTGTAAGAATTTTGATCGGGAGCACCCATGAAATATCCTCGTTGCTCCAGCAAGGTCAGCATCACATTGGTAATTTAAAAATTGCCCGCCCAGATCCGGGGTGAGACAATTGCACTAGCATATCCTTGGTTGGGAAGCACCCGAGGGGCCACTCTTGGAGGTGGCGAGGGAGGGTCTGGAATATTATCATTGGCATTAGCATTGGCCTGGCGGCCTCTCCATTGTCCTTGAGGTACAAGAGGCACCTCATCCTCACCGATGTCATCAACCTCCTCCCCCGGGATCACATTTCCAAGAGGGTCATTGTTGTTGTTTGCCGCCATTTTGTACCTGGATTGGCATCACACAAAGATTAGTATCATAGAAGGAAAGAAAAACGATACACATTAGATAGATAGCCAAAACCGTTAGCGTTCCCCGGCAACGGCACCAAAAAGTGATCGGAGCCAACCCAACACCATTATAGAGCGGCGAGAGCTGTCGATGCAGCTTTTACCCGAATAGGTCGGGATCGAATCCATAGGGAGCTAGATTTGGGAATTGGATTCCTATCTAAACTAGCAACGCGTAATGCTCTTAATTATGCTTCCAATCATAGTTGTTCTTTTGATTACTTCTATTTTTATACTAATGAGATGCTAAATTAAACTAAGAATAATTGCTAAAGGGCGGTCTAATAGGTAACGAGGCACTAGGGAAGTGACTTCCCCCTAGGTGAATACTTGACGGGTTCTAAGTCTAAGGCAAAGATGTTATGTTTGGGATCGCGATATAACCAATGCACGACACTACTCACTATATACCTCTCGGTAAGTCGAGTGACTTTGCCCAAATTGACTTTCTCAAGACCAATTAGGTGTCGAAATTATGAGAGCAATGTAGGCTCAAGTCGGGTATTACTATCTCTAGATTTAACTCTTTAATTGGGGCTATCAATCTCTTGAGTACGTCCCAATTCCTTGTTGGACTGATTTCCTCGACTTAAGCTCTCTTTCTCAAGAAGAACTCAAGTCAAATAGGCACAAATTAGTGTTTGCAAGCACTAATCCAACATAGAAACCACAAATCAGTCCAAATATCAACCACCCATAAACATCTAAGCATTAAAACACAAGACCCATCAAATACCCACACTAGGGTTGAGCCACAACCCTAGCTAATGGGTCTAGCTACTCATAATAATGGAAGAAAACATGAAATTAGATGAAGAATAACCCATATAATTTGATTATAAACTAAGATAATGAAGATTCAGTGTTAAAGTAGCTCCAAATTACTCAAAATGGAACAAAACAGCCGTTCACGTGCTCAGCTAAAAGTTAGATTACAAAAGATACCCTAAAAATGTGAAAAGAAAGTATTTATACTAGGCCAAATTTTCTGGACAAACATACCCCTGCGGAGGTACCGCGGACCGCGGAAAATGCACCGTGGTCGCAGTGAGGCTTTTGGCTTGACTTTTTGGGTCTTTGAATATGTCCACCACGGTTCGAACAAAATGTACCGCGGCCGCGGTGGCTTCACTGCGGTCCGCATGAAATGCAGCCGCAGTGGCTTCCAACTGTTAAAATCCCAGCTCTCTGAATCTCTGCTCCGTTGACCGCATAAAATTGATTGCGGCCGCGGTGAGGCTACTGCGGTCCGCACAAAATGGTTTGCGGCCGCAGTGCTTGAGCTTCCAAAATTGCACTTCTCTGAATCTCCTCACCGCGGACCGCACTAAATGGATTACGACCGCGGTGGGTCTGTTGCAGTTGTGCTTTGACTTATTCTTGGTACTTGTGCATGTTTCGGTCCTTTTTGAGCTAATTTTTGACTCTTGTCACTTTCTTGACCAAACCCTGCAAACAAGTACAATATGTAATGGAATTATTTGTATTCATTTTCAATCAAAACTCAAGTTAAAAGGAGTATAAAATGAACTAGAATCCCTAGTTATCAGCCTGCCACCGGTCCTCACTTCCTCCTGATGGGTCTCAGAAGTATCCAGCCTTATGCCCTGTACCGGGTTTTGTGATAGCTGGGAAGATGCCAAATAATTCCCAAGGACAAAGACCTTAGCATTCATGCAGTCGAGATCCGTTCTGATGGCCAATTTCATGAAGCAGTGATCCGCCAGATTTGGAGTGAGTGCCAATGCCTGACGGCGAACACCCAAGTGCGTGATTTATCCAAGGGTGAAGTCTCGCCCGGTTACCTTGTGTTGAGTTTGGAGGACCAGCTAAAAGACCCCACCTCCAAGAATTTGTTGAAGCATCACAGGAACAATGGGATTGGCTAACCAAAGAAAGTGAATACAAGGCCACCATAAGCAAGTTGGAGAAGTAAGTCAGAGATCTTAAATTTGAAAATGGGTTGCAAGCTGCTGCGGGTGAGGGTGAAAAGAAAAGGTTAGCCCAAGAAAATGAAGCCCTCCGAGCCCAAATCCAGAAGATGAAAATACCAGCCGAGAACCCTGCCAGAAGTAAAAAGGATGAGAAACTTATAAAGAGCCTTAGGCGGAAAGTATGTGACTATGGGTTTGATTTGGAAAGAGCGAGGGAGAACTAGCAAAGGCCCGAGCAAAGTTTGCCAGGAATGCAGAGGAACGGGCACGTTTCATTCAACAGTTGAATGAAAAATACAACAAAGGAATCGTGGGGTTGGAGAAAAAGATCAATACCCTTGAGAGCGAAATGACCAAGCAAGCAAAGAACTTCAAAGCAGAAAGAGAACACTGCTATGCCTTGATGTCGCAACTAGAAGAGGACCCGCAACAATTGCAAGAGCAAAATCATACGGCCACACAAGTTTTGGAGGCCAGATCTCAACAAATTGGACGTCTGTTACAAGAGAGGGGCGTCATTAGGGAGAGGGTTAGAAGGATTGCCGATTATATTGTGATGAAGTGCAACGAATGCGAGGATATGACTAGGTCCATGTTCTTCGCTGCAGTTATAATTTTTGTCTGTCAGATAATGGATGACCTATATCGCCTCCAAGAAGATATAGAACGTAGGCCCGCGGTGAGACCGACTGATGTCCCGCGGACCCCTGGAGCAGTATTGGAAGCACTTATGTATTCTTGATTTTATTTTTCGAGTCTGTATTGCAGTTTCTTTTGGAGTCTGTTAGTCCACTTTCGAGTATGTATTGCTGTTTCTTTTAGAGCCTGTTAGTTTTTGTAATGCTTAAGTTTGTAGGGTGGGGTCATTGTAATAGAGGAAAATCACAATGTTTTTATTTAATGAAAATTTGAAAAGCCAAAAAGTGTGTCTTTTTTTATTTTGCATTTATCTCCTGAACTACGTAATGATCTGATTCATGCGGCATCATGATACGTAGGCAATCCCCATAGGATTCGATCATAACCATAAAATGAAAAAGAGAAAAAAAAAAGAGAGAGAAAAAAACAAAAGAAACAAAGTGGAAAGAATGGCAAAACAAGAGAACAAAAGCAAGAGAAAAAAGGGAGCGAGAAGAACCAAGTGAGAAAATCAATAATGACTGAAAAACAAGGGCAGTAGAGAGAAAGAAAAGAAAAAGAGAGAAGAGAAAGTGCAAAGTGAAAAGAGTTAGTTAAGGCCGGGATGATGCATGCAACCGTTCAAATACATAATAGAAGCAGTTAACTGTTCAGGTGCATTGTATCCCAAACGTGTGGTTTCCTATCTGATAAAGTCATAAACACTAACAAGTTTGTTGTTGCTGTTGAGAACATGAAGGTGGTTAGTTTGTCTGGCATTCTGACAAGTCACCCGTATAATACCAGGTCTAAACACAAGGCAATCATGGCTGGCAAAGAATTAGACGCGAGTGTTATTGACCCGTCGAGAGAGCTGGAGGAACCTGAGCCTAGCTTGAAAGAAGAGTTACATAAGCTGAGGCACCAAATGGCCGAAATGTACCAGGCATGGATGAAAGGGCATCCTCCACCGTCATACCCCACCAACCCTGCTTTCATCCCACCACTAGCTCAATCTCAGGAACCCCCCGTTATTGATCTATCCCCACAACATGCCCCAAGCTTCAACCCTTATCACCACTATCCGGGCTCTTCTTCCCAAAATGTCCAAGATCCACTAGCAAAATCAACCACATACCCTCCTCAACCGACTACCCCTGTATTCGTAACACCTCCACCAGCTACCCTCCACCGATCTTCCAGTGAGCCTACATTCCAAGCCCAAGATAACTAGTACTACGCCCCGGAGCCCACCTTCAAAGTCCCGGATCACTACTCCTACACTCCTCATTTTGACCTTCTTGTCGAGACTGAGAAACCACCCAAAAATCCGGAACAGGAGGAGATGTTTAGGAAGGTGAGAAGCCTGGAACAGTCGCTCAGAAATATGCAGGCGTTGGGAGGCCAAGTGAGCGTAGCCTACAAAGATCTGTGTTTGTTTCCTGACGTCCAGCTACCTGTTGGGTTCAAAATGCCCAAATTTGACTTGTATGACGGGCACGGAGATCCCGTGGCCCACTTATGGGGATTTTGCAGCAAAATGAGAGGAGCCGGTGGCAAAGGAGTGGTACACTCGTCAGGATCACAGCAGATGGTATACTTGGGATGATTTGGCCCAAGAATTCGTTCGGCATTTCCAACACAACATAGAAATTGTTCCAGATCGTTTGTCTTTGACTAAGATAGAGAAGAAGACTAGTGACAGTTTCAGGGAATACGGTTTCCGTTGGAGGGAACAGGCAGCACGAGTCAACCCTCCGATGGAGGAAAGTGAAATGGTAGAGTACTTTCTTCAGGCTCTGGAGCCTACTTACTTTGGTCATCTGATCTCGGCCATAGGTAAGTCTTTCAATGAAGTAGTGAAGATGGGAGGTATGGTAGAAGAAAGACTCAAATCGAGCAAGATCATGAGCTACTCGGCTATCAAAGCAACTACCCAAACAATTCAGAATGGTACTGGAGGAGTAATAGGAAAGAAGAAGAAAGAAGATGTTGCAATGGTGGTCCGAGGGGTACACCACACCATTACACCCAGCCTCGACCCCATCCTCAAACCTACACCCAAACCCCATATAATCTACCTCAACATTACTCTCTATCGCCAGACCCTTAGTATTCTGTCAAGCCACCTCAATACCATGTCCACCACGCCCAGTCATATGCTCAACCTCCTTCTTACCCACAATGGCATGCCCCAACTCTACAGAATACCTACCCAGATCCACAAAATGCCTACCCACCTCCATAAATATGCCGAAACCCTGTCGGTCCAGGCTTTCAACCCAGGCCTGAGTACAGAAAACAAAGGCAACAGCGGAATCAGACCTTCACCCTGCTGGGGGAATCTTATGCCAGTCTATTCCAGAGGTTGAGGCAGTTAGATGTGCTGAGACCAATCGAGTCAAAATTACCAAACCCTCCTCCAAAGAATCTGGATTACTCCCTCAGGTGTGCATATTGTTCTGGTGCTCCGGGGCACGACACGAAAAAGTGTTGGCATTTGAAAATCCCATCAAAGAGCTCATCGACACAAATCAGATTATGGTCCAAACTCCGGAAGCATCCAACATCAATCAGAATCTATTGCCAGCCCATGCTGAAACGCACATGATTGAGATAGTGCACAAGGATGGGGAGCCCAAGAAGCCTTCACAATCTGTCATGATGATCTGGTCTAGTGAGGTTAAGTCAGTCAAGGACCCGGTTGTCACAAAAGCAACCTCTTCGATAGCTGAAGGATTGGCAGACAAGTTGAGCATGCCAAATGATAAGCCATCTGTGGTAGTTGAAAAGAGGTCCCCAAGTGATGTTGAAGCAAAGCAAGAAAATCCAAAGGTGATCATGCCGGGTGTAGCAAGCAAGCCTGTCATAATCATGGAGGGGGCCCGCGCGGCCCCTATCATTATCAAACCTGTGACCCAGTTGTCGGTAGCTAACACCAAGGTTGTCCCATGGAACTATGAGCAGGTGATAGTGACCTATAAGGGGAAGGAAGTGAAAGAGGAAGTTAACGAAGCCCATGGATTAACTCATTCGGGGAGATGCTTTGCCCCGAAAGAGTTAAGGAAAGCTAAAGCACTCAGAGACAATCCAGCTCTAGTGAAGAAATCGGTCACTGAAGAAGAGGCGGAGGAGTTTTTTGAAAAATGAAGGTGCAAGATTACTCCATCGTGGAACAGTTGAGAAAGACTCCTGCTCAGATTTCCTTGCTATCATTGTTGATCCATTCAGATGAACCGGGCCCTGATGAAGATTTTCAATGAAGCTCATGTCCCCGATAAAATCACAGTGAACCATTTGGAGAAAATTGCCAATAAGATATTTGAGGCGAACAGGATCACCTTCTCGGATGACGAGTTGCCTTTGGAAGGTACCGAACACAACAAAGCTCTCTATCTTACAGTGAAATGCAAAGATTCTGTGGTTACAATGGTGTTGGTGGATAACGGTTCCAGCGCAACCATCTGCCCTCTCTCTACTCTGCACAAGTTGAAAATTGATCCGGAAAAGATCCACAAGAATACTATCTGTGTGCGGGGTTTTGACGGAGGGGGAAAATATTCTATTGGCGATATCGTGCTCGAACTAGCAATAGGACCAATTGAATTTACCATGGAGCTCCAGGTACTGGATGTGGCCATCTCTTACAATTTGCTGTTGGGTAGGCCCTGGATACATGTTGCCAAGGCAGTCCCGTCTTCATTGCACCAGATGCTAAAGTTCGAGTGGGACAGACAGGAAATTGTTATGCATGGTGATGAGAACTTATGTGCCTATAATGATACATCCGTCCCGTTTATCGAGGCTGAAGATGATAAGGGGCCTTGGGTGTACCAAGTTTCTGAAACAATGTCAGTTGATAAGTTTCCGGAAGGGGAATATATTCCAGGTCCAAAGCTAGCTTTTGCGACAGTCATGGTAGCAAATGAAATGCTAAAGAATGGTTTTGTGTCGGGCAAGGGTCTGGGTGCATCTTTGCAAGGTATCGTGCAGCTAATGTCTCTACGTCAAAATCTAGGTACACTTGGTCTGGGGTCAAGCCCACAGGGGATGATGTGAAAAAGGCTAAAAAGTTGAAAAAAAGGAATGGTCGCTCCCTAAGCCTATCCCACGCCTCTCCAGGTCTTTCGTCAAGTCAGGGGTCGTGAAGCGTCCGGTGTCAACAGTTCCAAAGCCTGTGGTTGACTTTGATGAGGAGTTGGTTGAAAGGTTCCAAAGACTATTTGATGAGGTGAACATGGTAGAAATTGGGGAAGGATCCAGCAAAGCAAACATGCAGTTTATTGGGCCAAAAGTGAAGCTTAACAATTGGAATGCTACTCCTCTCCCTACTCGGAAGGAGTTTTGGTAGTTTGCTTTGTTTTCCTTTCTGTTATCTGGATTACTCTAAGGTTGTAATCCAGATTTTTATTTTTCGCTTGTTTTGATGTACAAACCCTCCTATCCTTTATTTTCAATGAAATGAAATTTTCCTTTTCCATTACTCTTGATAGTGTCATTTTTGTCTTTCTTTGTACATTTCTTGATATGTTGGTTTTAATGACATGACATGCATGAGGAATCTTCGGCCAAGTCTTCGGTCATATGACGACATGCCGGGCTTGAGTACTGACTTGGTAGTTCACAAATTACCAACTGATCCGGTGTTCCCTCCCGTCAAGCAGAAGTTAAGGAAGTTCAAGACTGACATGAGTGTGAAGATCAAGGAAGAAATCACAAAACAGTTGGATGCAAAGGTCATTCGAGTCACGCGATACCCCACTTGGTTAGCTAATGTGGTGCCAGTACCAAAGAAGGATGGTAAGACTAGGGTGTGCATTGATTACCGCGATCTCAACAAAGCAAGTCCAAAGAATAATTTCCATTGCCAAATATCCACATTTTGATTGATAACTGTGCTAAGCATGAGATCGGGCGGGGTACCACCAGATCTTGATGGATGAGGAAAATGCAGAAAAGACAGCGTTCATCACACCATAGGGAACATATTGCTACCGGGTAACCATTTGGTTTGAAAAACGCTGGGGCAACTTACATGAGGGCAATGACTACTGTGTTTCATGACATGATACAGAAGGAGATTGAGGTTTATGTAGATGATGTGATCATAAAGTCAAAGCAACAGTCCGACCATGTCGGAGATTTGAGGAAGTTTTTCTAGAGGCTCCGCAGGTACAATCTTAAGCTCAACCCTGCCAAGTGTGCATTTGGTGTTCCGTCTGGAAACTGTGGGGGTTCATAGTCAGACGGCGAGGCATTGAGCTGGATCCGTCAAAGATCAAAGGTATCAAAGAATTACCACCACCAAGGAATAAGATTGAGGTGATGAGTTTGCTCGGGCGTTTAAACTACATCAGCAGGTTTATTGCTCAACTCACGACAACCTGTGAGCCCATCTTTAAGTTGCTGAAAAAGGATGTTGCGGTCAAATGGACTGATGAGTGCCAGGAGGAATTTGATAAGATCAAGGGGTACTTGTCAAACCCACCTGTGTTGGTCCTGCCGGAACCCGGGAGACCTTTAATTCTCTATTTGACAGTCCTGGATAATTCATTCGGTTGTGTGTTGGGTCAACATGACATCACTTGTAGGAAGGAGCAAGCCATCTATTATCTTAGCAAGAAGTTCACATCCTATGAGGTTAAGTATACTCCCCTTGAAAGGACATGTTGCGCCCTGACTTGGGTGGCACAAAAGTTGAAGCATTATCTTTTGTCCTACACTACCTACCTCATTTCTCGCCTAGATCCTCTAAAATATATCTTTCAGAAGCCTATGCCCATAAGAAGACTTGCAAAGTGGCAGATTTGCTCATAGAGTTTGACATCATCTATGTGACTCGAACCGCGATGAAAGACCAAACATTGGCTGATCATTTGGCCGAGAACGCGGTGGATGAAGAATATGAGCCATTGAGGACTTATTTTCATGATGAAGAGGTGATGCATATTGACGAGGTGGAGCAAGATGAAAAGCCAGGTTGGAAACTTTTCTTTGATGGAGCCGCTAACATGAAAGGTGTCAGAATAGGGGCTGTGCTCATTTCTGAAACAGGGCATCACTACCCTGTTACGGCCCAGCTTCGTTTCTATTGTACTAACAACATTGCTAAGTACGAGGCATGCATTCTGGGTTTAGGGTTAGCTGTAGATATGGGAGTCCAGGAAGTCTTGGTCTTGGGAGATTCGGATTTGTTGGTGCACTAGATTCAGGGAGAATGGGAAACTCGGGATTTAAAGCTCATACCGTATCGACAATGTTTGCACGATCTTTGTCAACGGTTCAGATCAGTGGAGTTCAGGCATATTCCTAGGATCCATAATGAGGTTGCCGATGTCTTGGCTACCTTGGCATCAATGTTACACCATCCAGATAAGGCATATGTTGACCCTCTGCATATTCATGTTCGTGATCAGCATGCCTACTGTAATGTGGTTGAGGAGGAACTTGAACCGTGGTTCCATGATATCCAGGAATACATCAAGATGGGGGTGTATCCGGTACAGGCCACAGGTGATCAAAAGAGAACAATTCGACATTTGGCTAGCGGAGTTTTCTTGATGGGGGAATTTTGTACAAAGAACTCCAGATCTTGGACTGCTGAGATGCATAGATGCTAAACAAGCCTCGACTATCATTATCGAAGTGCATTCTGGAGTTTGCGGGCCGCATATGAGTGGGTATGTTTTGGCAAAGAAAATCCTTCGAGCAGGGTATTATTGGCTCACCATGGAACGAGATTGCATCAGCTTTTACGCAAGCGTCATCAATACCAGATACACGGTGATTTGATTCATTCTCCGCCATCTGAGTTGCATACAATGTCCGTACCTTGGCCCTTTGTTGCTTGGGACATGGATGTCATCGGACCAATTGAGTCGGCGGCATCAAATGGGCACAGGTTTATTCTGGTGGCCAACGATTACTTCACTAAGTGGGTTGAAGCTATGACCTTTAAATCTGTGACCAAGAAGGCAGTGGTTGATTTTGTTCATTCAAACCTCATTTGCCGGTTCGGAATCCCCAAGGTAATCATCACGAACAATGGTGCTAATCCTAACAAGCCATTTGATGAAAGAGGTATGCCAACAGTTCAAGATTACACATCGAAACTCCACTCCTTATCGCCCCAAAGCAAATGGAGCTGTTGAGGCGGCCAACAAGAACATAAAGAAGATACTTCGGAAGATGGTGCAAGGTTCTAGGCAATGGCATGAAAAGTTGCCTTTTGCTTTGCTGGGTTATCGCACTACTGTTCGTACTTCAGTAGGTGCAACTCCTTATTTGTTGGTATATGGGACTGAAGCAGTTATACCCGCAGAAGTTAGAATTCCATCCCTTCGGACTGTTGCTGAAGCTGAAAGTGATGACAATGAGTGGGTCAAAACCCGTTTGGAGCAGTTAAGTCTGATTGACGAGAAAAGAGGCGGCAGTGTGTCATGGTCAATTGTACCAGAAGAGAATGGCAAGAGCATACAACAAGAATGTGGGTCCTCGAAAATTTGAAGTGGGTTGGCAAGTGTTGAAACGCATCCTTCCACATCAAGTTGAAGCTAAAGGCAAGTTTGCCCCAAATTGGCAGGGGTCGTTCATTGTAACAAGAGTTTTGTCCAATGGTGCTTTGTATTTAACAGATATAGAAGGCAAATGTGTAGATATGGCTATCTATTCTGATGCGCTCAAAAGATATTATGTATGATTTCTTTGGTTTATCTAGTTGTGTTGTTTGTACTTGGCATGTTTTGAAGATTGGAATGACGGAGGCATTTTATTCTGCTATCTAAACACTTTATCCTTTGTTACCCCTTTTGAGCCTTATTTATTTTCTTTCATACCCCTCTTTTGAAATCAGAGGCAGAGTTTAGAAATACAGATACAGAAAGTACAAATAAAAGAGAAAAGAGGAAAAAGAAAAGAGAAAAGAGAAAAAGAAAAATGAAAAGAAAGAAAAGCAAAAGAAAGAAAAGAACAAAAAAGAAAAAAAAAGAGAGAAGTAACAAAAACAAAGCGATTCCTACGCCTTGAACTACGTTCGACATGATTCTTTTTAAGGATACGTAGACAGCGTCACGGTTCGGTCCCATCAAAATAAAAATTCAAAAGTCCCCAAGCAAAGAAACTGGGGCAGAAGTTGTGGTTTTCATAAGAGATCTGATTCCAAAAGTTGTAATTCTGAGCCCTTTTAAGCTGTTTTGAGCCTTTATGATATCCTTTCTTTCTAACCCTAAAGACTACATTACGGTCCAAAGAAAGTCCTTCCGATCAATCTTTGAGAATGCCAAGTCAAGCGAGATAGAGGTATGATTCACATCAGGGGCAACACTCCGTTCCACACAAGGAAAAATGAATAAATGTGAGAGTCTTATTGGTGAAAACCCTCACGGGCACCGTAAGGCGATGGAAAGCTGAGAGAAAACTAAAATGAGAGAGTTTTATTGGTGAAAACCCTCGCGGGCACCGTACGGCGACAGTGAGTCGGGAGATGAACAAATGAGAGAGGTTTGTTAGTGAAAATCCGTCAGGGCACTACAAGCCGAATGAGGCTCGTAACTTTGCAGAGAGATTGGATTATAGAAAATCCTGATTTCGAAGTATGAAGACGGGGCACAAAATGAAATATGATTAGGTGAACGGTCTGGGCTGATTAATCTGAAATGCATATCATGATCATTGGTGCCAGCTGCTTCGCTCAGATAAGTCTCTCTTCCCTTGCTTCTTCAAACAGTCATCCTGTTTCAAATTTACTTCTTTATTCCCAACTCTCGAAGTCACTTCATTTTATTTTCTTTTGGGTCTACTTCTCTAAGTATTTTCCAATGTTAGCCTTGTTAAGCAAGCAAGAAAGGATTTCAAGGCTTATTACCAAACTTTCAAATTGCACAAAGCAAAGTGCGGCCAAAGCATACCAGAATAGCATGATGCAAAATGGAAAATAAGGTGTTAGTGGAAGTTCAAGTGGTCAAGTGGTTTCATGAACTTTGGGGAAATACAGAGGTTCAAATTGGAAGGACAGAAATTAAAAACAGCAGGATGAGTGTGGGGCACTCGGGTCATTCAGGGTCCTATTGGTTGAGGTTCAGTCAGAAGGTCAAACAATTCTTTGCAGTCCAAGGCAGCTAATCGGAACAAAGCATGGCAGTGGAAAGGCCACCTTCAGCAAGAATGCCACAAACTAACCACCACATTTTAAAACTGATAAGATTTTATTTGATTAAAACAGTGGCAGGAAATTTTGTTTGTTCCGGAAGAACCCTCCATGAGGAAAGCATGTGCCAGACAGGTTCAGCCGTAAATTCTCAGGACCCTCCTGGATAATGGGATTTAATTTAAAGTTCTCAGGACCCTCCTGGATAATGGGATTTTAATTTTAAATTTTCAGGACCCTCCTGGATAATGGGATTTAATTTAAAGTTCTCAGGACCGTCTTGGATAATGGGATTTAGTTAAGTTTTTAAGACCTTCATAGATAATAGATTTAGCGTATGTTTTACCTTTAGGAAATAGAATTTAGCTTTGAGGTTTTCACTCTTAAGATGAGATTTAATTTTAAATTTTCAGGACCCTCCCGGATAAAGTTATTTAATTTAAAGTTCTCAGGACCCTCCTGGATAGTGCGATTTAGTTAAGTTTTTAAGACCTTCTTAGATAATAAGATTTAGCGTAAGTTTTACCTTTAGGAAATAGAATTTAGCTTTAAAGTTTTCACTCTTAAGATGAGATTTAATTTAAAATTTTCAGGGCCCTCCTGGATAATGGGATTTAGCTTTGAAATTCTTAGAGCTCTTTTGGATAACATGATCCGATTAAGACTCACAAATGTTCCCAGTACCAAACTGGGGAAGAAAAGTTTCTTTTGTTTTGTCTGTTTTGTTGTAATGGCAGGCACCCACCTGAAAAACAAGGGAATACATTTCATGTTTTGGCATCAAGCGCCCACCTGGAAAACAAGGGAATACACTTCAAGTTTTGGCATCAGGCGCCCACCTGGAAAACAAGGGAATACATTTCAAGTTTCGGCATCAGGTGACCACCTGGAAAACAAGGGAATACATTTCAAGTTTTAGCATCAGGCACCTACCTGGAAAACAAGGGAATACATTTCGAGTTTTGGCACCAGGAGCCCACCTGGAAAACAAGGGAATACATTTCATGTTTTGGCATCAGGCGCCCACCTGGAAAACAAGGGAATACATTTCAAGTTTCGGCATCCGGCGCCCACCTGGAAAACAAGGAAATACATTTTAAGTTTCGGCATCAGGCGCCCACCTGGAAAACAAGGGAATACATTTCAAGTTTCGGCATTAGGCGCCCACCTGGAAAACAAGGGAATACATTGCAAGTTTTGGCATCAGGCGCCCACCTGGAACCCACCTGGAAAACAAGAGAATATATTTCAAGTTTTGGCATCAGGCGCCCCACCTGGAAAACAAGCGAATACATTTCAAGTTCTGGCATCAGGCGCCCACCTGGAAAACAAGGGTATACAATTCAAGTTTTGGCATCAGGCGCCCGCCTGGAAAACAAGGGAATACATTTCAAGTTTTGGCATCAGGCGCCCACCTGGAAAACAAGGGAATACATTTTAAGTTTTGGAATCAGGCGCCCACCTGGAAAACATGCATTGCATTTAGATTTTGTGTTCATATTTTAGGATTAATTAGTTAATTAATAGCTTTATTAAAATGAAAATCACAAGAAATATCTTTCATTTTACATTTTAGCCTTTAATGCTAATTTAGTCATTTTCTTTTCTTTAATTTAGGATCAACTAATATTGTAAATATTATAATTAGATAAT
This sequence comes from Nicotiana attenuata, assembly GCF_001879085.1. Classification (NCBI taxonomy): domain Eukaryota; kingdom Viridiplantae; phylum Streptophyta; class Magnoliopsida; order Solanales; family Solanaceae; genus Nicotiana; species Nicotiana attenuata. The sequence continues at coordinate 27,006 of NW_017673001.1, forward strand.
TAGCTTACTTTTATAAATTAGATTAATTTAGGACTCAATTTAGGTTTTTAATTAATTTAAGAAAAAGAAAAGAGAAAAGAACAAATAAAAGAAAATAGGGAAATGTTTGGTCTTGTTGGGCTAATTTGTTAGTTAGCCCAAATTTAATTCCCCTTTCTTGACCCAATTCCGCCCAGCTTAGTTTCCCCTACCCGGTCCAGCTCCACCCTTTAATCAAACGACGTCGTTTTTGTCACGCTCAATCCCAACCGTTGATCCAATCTAATCCAACGGATAGGAACTAGCCTACCCCTTTACATAAAACTATCCTAACCAAACCCCACCCTAACCCCCCCAAATCGTCACAGACCCCTTCCCTCTCCTCTCTCTCTTAATCCCGCCATCTCCGCCTTATTTCGCCGCCGGAAATCGCCCAACAGCGGCGGTGACGCTCCAAACCCGTTCAAGTTAACACCAGCCAACCACCATCTCCTCCTCATTCCATATCTCGTAATCATTCCCTTCAAACAAACCCAGAAATCCCCAAATTTCAGATCTAAAGTCAAAACCCTAGCTCTGTTCTGTCTCTGATTTTCCGTTCAATTTCGGTCCATTTGGACCCAAGACCTACATCAGTCGATTGCTCTTGATGAGAGCAATCGATTGATGTTAGTCAGTTCATTTCACACCACTGATATTTGTCCGAGTTTGCGACTGTCCAGTTCAAATCAAGCTTTGGCTAATCTCCTTTTGTTTTTCTCTTCTCTTCTTTCATAGTCATTTTCTTATCTAATTAGCTTTCATGGTTTAGGTTAATTACAGTATGTCTTTCTTTCTTGTTGTTGTTTGTTTATTTATTTTGTTTATGTTTATTTGAATCGTCAGAACAATTGGATTAATGAGGTTTAGCGATTTTCTTTTGTGAAAATATTTTATGATAATAGTTTCTTAATGATTCCTTTTTCGGCTTCACTTCAATATGATTCATGCTAAAATTAGTTAAGGTTAGGGTTAGTCTAAATTTTAAATGCTTCGTCCCCTAGGTATAATTGCAATGTCTGGTTTTCTTTTTGATCTTTGATTTGATCCTGATTTTGCCTTGTGTCTGTTTGTCCTCATTGGTAAATCATTAGAAACTTATAGGGGGTTAATTGAACAATAAAAAAACTTAAGGGGTTTGTTTGAAGGGTGGGTAAGTATTGAAATAGGATAAGACCATGTGGGAAGGTTCTATAATAAGGGGCAGCTGGCCTCATTTGGTTAGCACAAAATACTGAAACCAATTAGAGGCTGCCAGCTGTCCCAATTCTGTTAGAAAGATGCTTTTAGGGGCTGTGTAAGAGAATAATTCCCCAGCTTCTGTTTCAGCACATGGCATTTCAATGGTCTATAAATAGAACCATTCCTTCACTTCTTACTACAAGAAAAAGGGTGAAATCTGGTCGCTATAGGTCCAAATATGGTCGTTATCGATCAATAACGACCGGTAAAAATCCGATCGTGACCGGTCGTTAAAGGCCTTGACGTTAAAAGTTAACGACCGAATTTCAATCCGGACGTTAAAACTCTTTTAACGACAACAACTAATATGGTCGTTATAGCACCTTTCAACGACAGGCTTTCCCTTTGTTAATTACCATTTCATCGTCGTTAAGAGCCTCCAATAATGACAACTAATTCTGCTTTTAACGATCAAAATTACTCTCGTTAATTGTGAGTTGCTCTCAACAACATTATATTTAATGTCCAAAATTCTATTCGCTAATGGTAATTTTAATAAATATAATTAAATGGAACTAATGGATCCCATCACCTAAAATATAAACATTTAATACTCATAAAACATCGTTGTTAATTACAAAGAACTAATGCATCACATAGGCAAAAATATATAAATATTCAAATTGTATGACATTATTCTTCTCAAAGTCCAAAAAAGAAGAACAGAATAGTAACATCTAAAAAGGCAACTCAATCCCTTGCAAAACAAAGTAGGTTCCAATCGCAATTAAACTTGGTCTTTAACATTTACAGGTGCATCAACTCGCCCAACAATAACCCTTGCTTCATTTGTGAACAAGTGCAAAGAAGTAGTACCCCTTGCTCAACAATAACGCTTGCTTCCACTGCAAATATTTTCACATCTAAAGAAGTAGATTCAAAATTAAGTAAACAAGTCCATCATTCACTAACTAAAGGAAAAAAAAAAGATTCAAGTATCTTTCAATTTCAATCCATTAAATTGAGAATTCAACCACTAAATTTCATTGTGAAACTGTTCATAAACAAGAGAAGACAAAAAGGAAAATAATAGCAAACTTGAAAGCAGAAGCATAGATAAAAAAGATAGTGCTCAGCTGCTACGAACTATGTTTATCCTTTACGACTGCATAAAGACCCAATAGGAGATACCTGCTAGAAGAGATCCTCTTCACTTTCACATGGAGACTATTGTACTATAATTTTCGAATTTCTTTTCCAATCATTAGTTGAAGATTGATTCAATGTTGTCAACTTTCTTCTCCCTTCACAAAATCAATCTTCACATTGCCAAATACAAAAACCATGTTAAATAATTTAATGAGGCATTCCTACAACTAAATGATACTGTAGTTTAGAAAATACAAGACCCGCTATAAAAAATATATTTATTAAAATACTAAACCAACATTTAGAATATGAAAATTTAAAGTATCAAGTAAATAATACTAAACTTGTTCCCGTAATTCAATAAATCAACAAGAAGAAATCAGAAAGTCATAGCACGGGAACAACAATACCTTATTTCCTTGTGCTCCTTAAAAATATATATGACAAATTTACAATACTGTGTTGTGCTACAGAAACAAAAAGAATATCTTACTTCTAATATTGCAATGCTAATTAGTAGAAACAGTACAATATGAGAAACTAGCAAGAACAATTATGAGGACCACAAAATTCATGGACGACTCAAGGCTATGGTGAACAATATAAGGGTTGTAATGAGCTTAAGCAATGTGCATAATTGAAGCATTTAAGTTTTAACTAAAAGAGGAAGAAGGAAAACCTGTTGAAGCGTGCAATCCTTGTAAATAAAGACTCTTCGGATGGTAACTGTAGCGATAGCCAAATAACAAGCTAATATCTTGCCTAGAACAGCAGTTCCAGAACAATTAACGCCAAAACAAAATCATGATTTGCCGAAACAAGTGATAGAGCTCGATTGAACTTAACCAAACTGAAGGAAATGGCATTCTGGGACACAGAGGAAGATTTGAAGAGGTACAACGACCCCTGTTCAAGCCAAGATTTAGTGCCTAGGGTTATATAAATTTCAGTGACTCTGGCGACGAATTGAAAGACGTATGCGATGGTGAATTCAAAATAGGTTGAAGGCTTTTGGAATAATTGAGAGTGATTTCAAATTCTTAATAAAAGAGGGCTGAAATCAACAGAATGATAACGAGGGTTTCCTCTGCTTGGGAGAGTCGGGATTGCGGAAGGGGAAAGGAATATAATTAACGCCCATTTTTTCTAACCAACTAGTTTCTCCTCACGTGCTTTGCACGTGTATGCCTAGTTATATAAAATCGACTTCCACTACTGGTCTTACTAAGATTGGATTGTTCATCAACACTAACCAATCAAGCAAAACGGATTCTGACAAACATGGACATTTTAATTCATTATTAGATCTCAACAGCAGACGAATAATTTTTGCTCCAAATATCCTCTCTATCAGCCGTCACAGTAGAATAATTATCTTTTCGCTTGACCTTGGACTCCATGTTTCTGCTTGTGGCTTTTTCTTATAATCTTCCCAGTAAAATAGATAAATCCTCATTCTGTAGCCGAACAATCATGCACTATCAAACTTGATTTATCGAGTCTTTTTTTTTTTTTCAAATTTCTTCACATATTTGTAAGTTTGCACAAGGAAGATTCCACTAAATTGAAAATTTAGTATCCTAAAATTTTTGTAAAACATTGAAAATAATTCAATGGAGTAAAATTGTGCAAGAAAATTTTAACGAAAAATATAAAATGAATGTAGACATGATATTTTCCGAAAAGTACATTTAAATTAATAATTTTTCCACATGGTGCAAATTTTTATTTAACTAGTTTTAGTGTACGCGCGTTGCGCGTGTCCTACAATAATTTTTTTTTTTAAAAATAAGACCACAATAGTAATATATTAAAAATTGTGCTTGAGTTATTATATATAAAATAAAAGTGTAAGATATGTTAATGTAGATAAATCTACTTGCGATCTTTTTACATAGATTACTAAGTGTAAGATCTAATATAAAAGTGTAAGATATATAGCTCGTCTCAAATTTGAAATATTAATTGCAATTATACTTTTATCAAATGCATTATAAAATTTTATCTTTAAATAAAAATTGTTTTTAAAATAGTAAAGAATCAATGACTGTTTTATTTTTGGATCTTTATGCTTGTTGAAACGTTAGTGTTATATGGTTCAAATAAGGAAGAATTTATATAAGAAAAAGTATTATCGATTTTAAACTCCTAAATATTAGGAATTCCCACACAGTTCAAATAGGAAAAATATTAAAGGCCATAATTTTAGTTGCTTTTAAACTCGTAAATTGTAGGAAAAATAATTAAATGATAATTTTGTCTAGTGTGAAATATGTTTTTAAAGGGTAAAAAAGTCGAACCTATGGGCCTTCGTGCTTTTAATATAGTATTAGTTTGAGCATATGCACATTGTGCGTGTACCTCATTTCTATAAATATAATATTTTTTAAAATTACATAATTGTTATATTAAAAATTGTATATGAGTTAGTATAAATTAAAAGTTGAAAAAAGGTATAGGTTCCTAAAACTGATGATTGTTGATCTTATAAATCTAAATATATCCCTAATGAAAGTCCAACCTAAGGTGTTTGTAGAGCATTGATCTTCTTTTATTAAGTTGGATAAATGTGATTAACGTTCATTATTTTTTTAAGAAATTTGAATTTTTTAAATTTTATATTAAATAATTCAAATACTTTTATGAATAATATCTATGTAATTTTTATAATATATAATTCCTTCGAACAACCAAAAATTTAAATTGAACGAATCTGTGGAGAAAGCAGAAATTATATTTGCGGATAAAGTAGACAATTGCTTTGTTCAACTAAAGGTTATTTTGAAAAAAAGGAAAACTATGATTAAAATAATCCTAAACCTAAAGTGATATTATTGTTGTTGAGAATCCTAAACCTAACTAAACCTAAAGTGAATCCTAAACTTGATGATATAGTGTAAAAGAATCCTAAAGCTAAATTGCTGTTATTTTTCTAAGAATATTTATTATGGTTTTCTAATTTTTCTTGTATTTTATTTTTGCTTACCTAAAACATATTTATAAATGGCTTCTGCCAATTATAACTTTAGATTTATTTTACTATTTTTTTTATGGACATGTAAAACCGGCAAGAGAATTATTCTTCCTTAATAACTTTCACTAATTTTTATTCATAGAGTTATATCTCCTTAAAACTATTCGTCTCATTTTTATGAACAAGAGATGTTCTATTTATCAAAGGACTCTAGCGGCTTAATTTGGCATAATGCTATTATAAATAGAACCCTAGATGCTTAGTTGGTGCTAAACGTTGCAATTATTCTCAATAACAATATAGTTATTCAAATTCAAGTTAAAATTGATATTTTGTACCTAAATTTAAGAAGGATTTCCTACATTATTTAAATAAGGAAAAATTTAATAGCTATAGTTTTAGTTGATTTCAAACTCCTAAATATTAGGAAACAATAATTAAAGACTATTGTGTCTAGTGTGAGCACTTTATTTAAATGGTAAAAAAAACATTTTGCTAAGGGTTTTCGTGCTTTTAATACAGTACTAGTTTGTATCTACGTGCGTTGCACGTAATTGGCATAACAAAAAGAGGAAAATCATTGTTTGAGAAAATTAAAATTGTTCAGTGACTCAACATTAGAGAGTGTCCGCTCTTCGCATCCTCATGTTTTGTTTTTAGAATCATCACAAAGTTTCTCAAATATATCTTACTCTAACTGATAAACTATTGAAAATTGTTAAAGCGGTGCATAACAGAGCAAACACACTCAAAGAACAATAAACGTCTTTTTATGTTGAAGCTCTTTGGTTTGGCTACTCATTTATATCAGGGCCACATTTTAAATCTACAGCCTAAGAACAATAAACGTCTCCTTTATGTATGATGTCTTCTCTAAGTTCTAGCATTTCCTACACAACGTTATACTTCTTTTTAAAAAGTCCGTCCTTATTGCAACACTTTATTCTAACTTATTTCATAGAGTTTATTCAAAAACCACAATAATAATGGAGAAAGCATCAAAATTAACTTTAAGCAGTAAAACTGTAGAAAGTAGCTTACATAATCAAAAGCTAATAGTATATATGTTGAAAGTTATTATATTTGAATAGCACGATATAAATAAATGGAAAAAATTAAAGGTCTTATGATGCAATGAGTCCAGTTAACATATCACGTAGTACAAACTTAGAAGTTGGCCGACGCAAAAGAAAGCAAAGCAAATATTACTGAAAGTGAAAACAAAGAGCGTCCTTGGAGCGTTCAATTTCCTCCTAGAATACAGCCTATCGTTTGTCCATGATAACCCTATAAAGAACCGGATTTACTATGTGGCATTGACAAGAATTCTAAGCGTATAGGAATTCCAACCTTAAGTAATTACAATTACATCCTTAAATTATACAAATATTTGAGGACATAAAAGTCGATCAAGATTTCGGGAATATTTTAGTCGTTTAGCATTTAGCATAAAATATTCGCGTTTTTATAATAATAAGTTCACATAAATTGGAACAAAGGGAGTAAATGACTATTCACTAATATCAGTAAAATAGTTAAATAACTATTTGTTTCAACGTGAAATTTATTTTTGTAGTAGCTATAACTTAGCACTTTAAAACGATAGCTATCCAAATTGTTCTAGTTGAAATAGAAAAATAATAATTTAAGGACTCCTTACTCTAAAAGAATAAAAAAGAACGAGCAAACGTAAAAGTGCTCGAAATAAGAAATACTCCCAAAACTAAAAGGAGTTGTAATAAGTTAAAGTTGATAAAGGACTCCTAAAAACCGAGAAGCATTGTAATTTTTATGTTTGCCTTATGCGTAGTTTAAATGGGAAAAGAATTCTAGCCTTAGGTGATTTACAATTATATCCTCAAATTATATAAATATTGAAGGTTATAAAAGTCGATCAATATTTCGAGGCTATTTTAGTCGTTCAACATTTAGCATATATTATTCGTGCTTTTATAATAATATACATAGATATATAAGAGATGTGATAGATCCACATTGATCATATATAAAATCTTTACTATATACTTTTACGTATAATTATTTCCTCAAAGCTTTGTTTTTTATAATATTGATATTATTTTACAAAACTCTATATTACATAACTTGATATACACGTGCAACACACGTAAAGAGAATATCACACGATAACATCGTCAGACCAATAAAATAAGTTTATTTACAACGGACCCTCAATCATTTAGCTAAACATATTTTTTTTTTTTGGTAATTAAATTTTTTTATTACCAAGCAGTAACATTTACAGTACTTTTTTGTAGCTTGTTCAGGACAATAGTCCCAGTCTAAGCTACTGCTTCCTTCTTACTTCCTATCCTTGTCTATACATTTTCTACACAATGGGATATGAATTCAATTCCTGCAGTCGTTTCCCCAAGCATTTCTTCATAGAACCTCTGCCATGAATGTCTTGCACTAAGCTTCTTGTGATTGCTTCTGCATTACTTTCAACACCTTCGAAGATTCTTGAATTCCTCTCTTGCCAGATGTAGTATATGCTTCCCACCAGTGTCATTCTATATATCTCAGCCTTTGCACTCTTTCCACCACAATGTTGTTCTGCCCATGCTAGTTCATAGTTCCAGTCCATCACTGATCTACTTATCTGCATCCATCTGAGCATTGCAGCCCAAATTTTCATTGAGAATGGACACATGAAGAATAGGTGATCTATGCTCTCTGCTTCATCTTTGCATAGTGGACATGTCTCATCTTGAATACATCCCCAAGCTTTCAGTCTATCCCTAGTTTGGAGTCTTCTGTGAGCTGCCAAGTAACCCACAAAGATCCACTTTGGTAAACCTGCATTATTCCAGATAATCCTCCTCCATGTCACTTTGGTATATTGTCCTCTTTTCTTTAAGTACATCTCTTTAACTCTAAAATGCTGCATTCTGATTACATCTTCTTCTGAATAGCCATCTTCTTCATAATATTTCTTGGCTTTGAAAATTTTCTGAACTACCCATGAAGCCTGGTACTGTATCATCCCCAACCAGGCTTGCACTTCTTATAGTAAACATGAATCCATTGTACCCATAGTTTGTCTTTCTTCTTGCACAGGTTCCATAAAAGCTTTCACGTTGCAACCTTATTCCACATGCCTATATCCATCAAGTTCAGACCACCAGTTGCCTTTGGGAGACACATCTTGTCCCATGTTATTAGAGCCTTCCTTGTATTCTCCACATTGCCTGTCCATAAGAACTTTCTGCATATGTTTTCAATCAGCTGTATAATCTTCTTAGGAAGTAGGAGAATTTGGGACCAGTATACTTGTATTGAGAATAGTACACTTTTGATAAGTTGTACTCTTCCTGCATATGTTAGAAATTTTGCAGTCCATGCCTTTATTCTTCCTACTATCTTTTCAAGTAGTGGTTGATACTGCATCACTGTCATCCTCTTAGTGCTCAAAGGTACTCCCAGATATTTCACTGGTAGTGATCCTTTTGTAAAGCCCAACATGTTTAGGATTTCCTGTTTAGTGTCTTCTCTTACCCCTCCAAAATATATAGAGCTTTTTTCTGCATTAGCATTTAATCCTGATGCCTTTGAGAACTCTAGAAAGCACTGATATAGCATCTTCACAGAGACATAGTCCCCTCTGCAGAACAACAAAAGGTCATCAGCAAAACTGAGCTGAATTATGTTCAATTTAGCACATTTTGGGTGGAAGTTAAAGTCTGGTCTCCTTCTTAGAGTCTTCAGTAACCTTTTGAGGTACTCCATAGCTAGGACAAATAGATAGGGGGACAATGGATCACCTTGTCTCAGTCCTCTCTTTGCTTTGAAAGGTACTGAGTGTTGTCCATTGATGACTATGGAATATGAAACACTTCTCCTACATGTCATGATCCAATCTACAAATTTTCCTGGTAGTTGAATGCTTCTTAATACCTGCTCCATGTAATCCCATTCAATTGAGTCATATGCTTTTCTCATATCCACTTTTAGCATGCACCTTGGAGATATGCCCTTTCTGTTGTACCCTTTGACAAGTTCATGGCTCATCAATATGTTATCACTGATCAATCTTCCTGGAACAAAAGCTGATTGGTTTTCATCTACTATATCCTCCATAACTCCCTGCAGCCTGTTAGTTAGGATCTTGGATATAATCTTGTAAAGAATAGTGCAGCAGGAAATAGGTCTGAATTCAGTCACCCTAGTTGGATTAGGAACTTTAGGAATTAGTGTCACTGTGGTGCAGTTGATTGGTTGATATAGCTTGCCTTCTGAGAAGAACTTCATCACTGCTTCACTGATTCCTTCTCCAATCACCCTCCAAGCCTTTTTGAAGAATAGTGCATTAAATCCATCACACCCTGGTGCCTTGTTATCATTTATTCCCAACAGTGCTCTATGAATCTCCTCTTTTGTTACATCTGCTATTAGCTGTTTTTGCTGTTGCCTATTAACTATTGGTCCTTCTCTCATTATTGCTGTGTTTATTGCTGGCATCTTTTCTGCTGTTGTTCCTAGTAGTTGTTTGTAGAACCCCATTATCTCTTCCTCCATCTCCTGCTTTGTTTGTGTCATTGTACCATTATTTTTAGCAGCTTCTGTATTCTATTTTGGGAGTTCCTGCTTTTCATACTAGCATAGAAGTATAAATTGTTTCCATCACCTAGTTTCAGCCACTGTATTCTTGATTTTTGTTTGAGCATGCTTTCTTCCACCCTTAGGCATTTCTCCAGTTGTAGTTTTGTCTCCTTTTCAGCTGCTACCATATTGCTTGGTTGGTCTGGCTTTCTCATCTGTTCCTGCAGTATGCATAGTTGTTCTCTACTCTTGGCAATCTTTCCTCCTATAGCATTGTATTCCTCTGCATTTAGTTTCTTCATTGCTGCCTTTACCCTTTTCAGTTTCTCCCAGATATCTTTCATATTATTCCTTGCCCCTCATTCTATCCAAGCTCTGTTCACTATCTCCAGAAATTCTTTGTGATCAGCAAGATGATTCAGAAATTTGAAAGGTTTGGGACCTGCTTCTTCTTTATCTGTGAAAGTGATGTTTAAAGGTGAATGATCTGAGCACCCCGGATCCATTACCCATACCTCTAGGTGAGGCATAGTCAGCATCCATTTGTCATTAACTAAAGCCCTGTCAATCCTACTATAAGTATGCCCATTTGTCCAGGTGAATTGTCTACCAGTTGTTCTCATTTCAGTCATCATCTACAAAATTATTGAAATCCTTTACTTTTATTTCCTGCACTGGGTTGCCTATTGGTCTGTCATCATTACTCCTTATAGCATTGAAATCCCCCATGATTAGCCATGCCTCCTGAATGTTATTCTTTATTTGTATTAGGTCCATCCATAGCTTCCTTCTATCCTCCACACTATGTAGTCCATATACTGCAGTAAAATCAAATTTCATATTCATGTCCTTGATTAGTAGCTCAACATGAATAAGTTGTTCTATTTTTTCCTTGATCACACATCCTATTATCTTTCTGTCCCATACTAGCCATATTCTTCCTTTACTACTAAATTCATAATTTGCTACCCATTCCCAATCTGCAACAATTCTCTTCATAGTTTGGTTAGACTTTTGTTCTTTCACCTTATGTTCTAGAATTGCCATCATACTATCCTTATTGCTTCTTATGAACTTCCTAACCTCTTTTTGTCTTGGGATCTTATTAAGACCCCTTATGTTCCATGTGACCAGCCTCATATAGGAATGAACAGAGGCTGTGTGCATCCATCCCCCTCACCTAGTCTTCTTTGCCCACTTGTGCCTTCTCCCCATTGTCCTAGGTTCATTATCTGCAAACCAGTCTCAGCTAGGATGTTAAAACCACTTAAAATGTCTATTGCCTCTTCTCCCCTTTTCTCCTTATTTCTACTTATGGACTTTCCTGATGCCTTTTGCCACCCCTCATCCTCATGGCACTCTCTCCTGCTGCTTATTGCATTATTTATCCCATCACTTTTAGTATTTTGTTCCCTCTGCTCATGAATTGTTGTTTGTTGTTCATTCTTATCATTGGTTTTCATCTTAGGCTGCCACTCTTGTCTCTGCTTCTGTTGGTTTACCTTGGCCTTCTGTACTTGTTGCTCTCCACATGTATGCCCTATTTGTCTGCAACTTTGACAAAATTCTGGCACCCATTCATAGTCCACCCTTTGGCTAAATTCCTTCCCTGTTGGATCAGCTACCTTGATGAACTATAAGTATGCCTATTTAGCTAAACATATAATAATAATATAGATTTGACTTATACCTATAGTACAGATTGCACCGTTGCTTTTTTTTTTATTGAATAATTGTGTTCATTTATAAGGAGATAGATAATATGTGAAAATCAATAAAATAAAAGTAGTAGAATAATTATGGATCAAAATCAAGAAGGCAAGAATACAAATAAAATTTTGAATATTATGCCAGTACAAGTTGCTTTTCATGTGAAGAAAAACACGAAACTTGATATATAGCTTGATACACCAACAATAATAATTTTTCATTAAATACAACTTCAAAAATCAAATTAGTTCATAATTTCTTCCATTATAAAGAAAGACAACTAATCTATATTTAGTGAACGTTAATCTTCAATGATTTCTTTTCATCCCCATCCTTAGTTTATCTTCTTATTCCTCAACCGTGGTAGCATCAACATCTTCAAGTTCATTTTTTTTGAGCAATTAAAGTTCCCCATATAAATTTTAAGTTTTAGTAATTTTTACACAAATTTCAAGTGGATGAATCAGTCGAGTAGACTCAGTTGAAGACGGAATTGCACTTTTCTTATCAATTTTGACAAAAAAAGTTAATTCTCTATGTTTACTCAACACCATCTTGATTAGCATTTAACTTGCAATTTGATGTCTTAGAATTCCAAAATACTACAGTATTGAACAATGCTTCTCCTTCATTCAATCTTACTAAGCTAAATCTAAAATGCATACATTAAATTAGAAAGGAATAAAAGAATATTGGCAGTACCTTTAGGAATTCTAGAAGCTGACACTTGTCACCAAATTTTTAATTGAAGAAGCAAGGTACTGTTCGTCGATTTAGTGGCTGAATTCAAAATAAAAATTAAATATAATGGATAACTAAGTAGTATATAAAGTTGAAGGTTGTTTTGATTAGATTAGATCAATTACCTTCAGTCGTTTGTAGGATTGGATATAGTAGGTTCGTGCGTAATCCATATCCATTGCCAATCAAATTTTCCGGCATTGAAGAAAAATAAGTTTATAGTAGCATGATAGATGAATAAACTAATCCAAAAAATAGTCGCTACCTTTCAACTATAATTCCTAAAAGTAACCCAAAGGTGTCAAATGGATTAAGTTTTTGGTTATCTATTGATTTGCATGCAATGCTGCGAACAGATGGGTGGCGGACATAATAATAAATAGTGGAGCAACCAAATTGATACAACTTGTCACGACCCAAATCCCCTCTCTGGTCGTGATGGCGCCTCTCGTGAAGACAAGGCCAGCCAACTAACCCATATCGCCTTTTCAAAAATAGTTAAACATGAATAAGCAGTCTAAATATAATTTAATAATATTAATTAACGGAAGTACAACCCAACACAGCCCTAATCGGGGTGTCACAAGTCACGAGCATCTATAAGAGTGTAAATACATCTACAAGGTCTAAAAATACACTGAACAGGAATAATGAACAACAGAGAGAGAAGCGGTGCTGCGAACGCTGGCAGTCACCTCGCTAAACTCCTATAGCTCTGCCTCCAATCAGCCAAAACCCGCTACCGGGTAAATAAATACCTGCATCTGCACACGAGGTGCAGGGAGTAAAGTGAGTACTCCAACTCAGTAAGTAATAAAGGTAAATAATAACTGAGCAGTAAGAAATCACGTAAAACAAACCGTCATGCTGTATAGAGCAGTGTAAAACCCTTTTTAGAAAACAGTGTAGCTGTGAAATCCTTAGAAAAACATCTCAGCTCAGTTTAGACCTCTTTTGGAAATAACTTTTTCAGCGGTTACGCAATTGAATGCAAAACAATAGTGCAGATAAGCGTAGAAATTCGCCCCTCGGGCACAACACTCAGTTTTTAGATAATGCCAGGCAATCAGGTAGGTATTGCATGAAGTAGCACAGACAACAGATAATGGCAGACAAATGAAATAAAGTAAACACATAGAACAGTACCAGTACCGCTGCGACGTGCAGCCGGATCCATGTATCGCTGCGGCTGCAGCCCGATCCATTTATCGTTGACGGCGCTCATTGGGGGTGTGCAGACTCCAGGAGGGGCCCCTTACGGCCCAAGCGCAATATCAAGCCATCTCGTGGCATCAAATCCAGGCCCCCAGCCTCATATCAAATCAGTATCTCACTGCTGCAGCGTGCAGCCCGATCCAAAAGTATCCTCACAATACAGACCCTCAGCCTTACTCAGTCAAAAATCACATAAGCCACTAGGGCAACAATAAAACATGATGCTCAGCCCAAATATTTTTGGAAATATCATTTCAAGTGTTAAAGCAATAAACTTGGCCGAGTCTTAAAAACAGTGGAAAATACATGACTGAGTTCAGGTATAAAATCAAAACAGTGAGGAAATATCAACAACAATCCCCGAAGGGTTCAAATAGCTGGCACGAAACCCAAATATGGCAATCAGCCCAAATTATGATGATAACAAGTAAATTTCAGTCAAATACGCAATAAATTCATCAATCGGGACGGACCAAGTCACAATCCCCAACGGTGCTCTACCCCACGCTCGCTATCTGACGTGCAAGTCACCTCAATATAGCACTACGATGTGCAAATACGAGGTTTCAAACCCTCAGGATATCATTTACAATCATTACTCACCTCGAACTAGCGAAATCTCTAGCTCGCGACGCTTTTGCTCCTCAAATCAGCCTCCACGCACGTCGAATCTACCCAAAATCAGAGCGAATACATCACAATATGCTAAGGGAACAAAGCCCAAGCGAAATCATCAATTACGGGCACAAATTCCGAAATTACCAAAACCCGAGCCCCGAGCCCACTTCTCGAAACTCAAAAATTTTCACATCATTAGATTCCTTATCTTCCCGCGAGTTCATACATATCAAAAGTTCTCAATTCCGACCTCAAATGGCCCTTCAAATCCCAATTTGAAATCTCAAAATCCCAAGCCCTAGTTCTTCCATTTCTAGTTAAATTTCCATGAATTTCTATGTTAATTTCACAATTAAATCACGTTTTTGGTTCATAGAACTTACCTCAAATCAATCCTCTTCGAATCCCTCTCCGATTTCTCCCAAAGAGCTCTCAAAATGTTCAACAATGGTGGAAAAATGACTTAGGTTCGCACATGAAATGTTTAAAAACCATTCTGCCTAGCTATGAATTCCTTCTATGCGATCGCGGCCCCAGGCTCGCGATCGCGAAGGGCAAATTCCCAAGGCTTCAAAAACGTGCTGTGCGAACGCGACAGGAGCTCCGCGAACGCGATGCTTTACTTTCCAAACCTACGCCAACGCGGCTCATATGATGCGAACGCGAAGAATAAAATATGCTGGCCCCCAAATCCTCTTATGCGAACGCGGGCTATACCACGCGAACGCGAAGCTTCCGCTTCCAATACTATGTGAACGCGACCCTATGGCTGCGATTGCGAAGGCAAAAATTCCTCTGCAATTACTGCTGAAATTCTGCAATTTCTTCCAAGTTCAAAACTCCCCGATAGCCATCCGAAATCACCCCGAGGCCCCCGGGACCTCAACCAAAAGCACCAACACATCCTAAAACATCATTCAAACGTGTTCCAATCATCAAAACACCCCAAACAACACTAAAACCATCGAATTACATCGAATTCAAGCCTAAGTTCTTCTAAAACTTCCGAAACACGCATTTGATAAAAAATCCAACCAAATCACCTCCGAATGACCTGAAATTTTACACACACATCCCAAATCACATAACGAAGCTACAGCAACTCTCGGAATTCCATTCCGACCCTCGGATCAAAATCTCACCTACCAACCCGAATTTGCCAAAATACTAACTTTGCCAATTCAAGCCAAATCCTTCCACGGACTTCCAAAATGCATTCCGATCGTGCTCCTAAGTCATAAATCACCCAACGAAGCTAGCCAAATCATAAAAATTCCGATCCGAGCTCATATACACATAAGTCAACTCTTGGTCAAACCTTTCAAATTTAAAGCTACAACTGAGAACTGTTTCCTTCAAATTCATTACAATTTTTTTTCCTGAAAACCAAAACCAACGACTTATATCAGTCATAATACATTACACGGGGCAAGTCATGCCCGAGAACTGGCGATCAAAGTGCAAAAGCTCAAAACGACCGGT
The DNA here is from genome assembly GCF_001879085.1 of Nicotiana attenuata. NCBI lineage: Eukaryota > Viridiplantae > Streptophyta > Magnoliopsida > Solanales > Solanaceae > Nicotiana > Nicotiana attenuata. The sequence continues at coordinate 42,655 of NW_017673001.1, forward strand.
CGGGTCGTTACATCCTCCCCCACTTAAACACACGTTCGTCCTCGAACGTACCAGAGTTGTTCTAGAAGCCAACAAATAGCTGGATAACCTTATCAAGCATATACCCGGGGTTGATCCCACGTCACCCTATCTCGTATAGGTCCGAATACACGTAGTAGCTGAAATTACACAATCCAATTTAGCCCATAAATCATAGAACCACATTTCCAGTACCGATATCATCCACAAGATCAAAATCTCACATCTATACTCTGATAAGCCCGAACCAGCTGTAATAACCCATACCTGCAACTTCAGGTGCAATTACATGATAAACCACATAACTTTAACGCTCGTAGCAATAACTTCTATTCACAGCAACTGTACACAACACCAAAATACTGATAGAAAAACTTTTATCAACTAAGTCTCATTCCAACACTTTCATATACTGCCAACGATCAATGAAACACGCAATAAACTATAACCATTTCTCAGATCAACCATTCATGAAGCCGTTTCTCCTCTGGCAATACCATAGCAAATTTCTGAGCCGAACCTCGATCTTACCCTTCAGACATGCTGAAATCGAATCCGTTCGTATTCATTAATGATCCCAACGTTCTCCTCTAATCCAACACACCACTCTGGTGACATGACACATCAATAGAGGCCTAAGCCGCAACTAGCATAATACGCGCACCACTAAGCAACGGTCCGAACATACTCAAGTCATGAAAAATGATTCAAATGAAAGAGCTGTACCTCAAGCTCACCAGTACCACCACAACACAAGGTTGAGAACCCGTATCACATCATAGAGTAGAACACAGGTCATATCTCCACATAGCCTCGCTGCAATGCACGATCCTATCCAAACACCGCTCCCCATGAGACACCTCAAGTCACTATGCTCGAAATTGACAACCACGCACAATTTGATGTCTGGAACCAAAGCGAATCATTAAAACCTCGGTGAAACAAGTAACATATACCACACCACCCGATAGGACATAACCGATACGCCATTCACCGAGCAACACTCAATTACTCTTCCCGCTCGACTTCCACTATGAACCCCAATAGAACCGCACCATATGTGCCCATAACCAACAAATCATAACGTCTCGCAACACAGAAAGGCCACTCATAGATTTCCCCAGATCACCAACAAGCTCAATAACGATCGAATCAACCTATTGCTCAACAATACGATTCGGGGCCAACCAAGCCGACCCAAGCTAGAACACACATCCACATTGGCCCACCAACGAACTCTTTATTAAGGAAATCCTGAAGCTGTCCTCACAACTCCTCAACTCTGTCGGTGCCCCTACGGTACGGTGCCCGGCACCAAATCAATACCGAAATCAACAACCTTGCCCGATGACATGCCCGGGCACAATAAACGCATCCGAAAAGTCCCTCAACACCGGAACTGAATCAATGGTAGAAACCTCTGCACTGACATCCATCACGAAGGCCCAATTAAGAAAAGCAATCCTTCCCAGCCGTCCGCTGGGTCTTTGAAATATAAACCACTCTGCTAGAACATAATCCAACGCACCTCGCCACTCAACCCGTGGCATTTCCGGCATAGCCCATAGCGCAACAGTCCAGAATAACCCAACACTGAGACAACCAGTCTAAGCCCCAATGTCCTATCCAGATTCTAACATACAAGCAAAGAAAGATCCACTCGGGCCTCCGAATCTCGGTAGTCACTAAACAGTGCTGATACGCACGATCTACAATCACAACGTATCCTGAATATGAGAACTTCCGTCTCCAAATTCACACGGCACATGAATCACCCTATCTTATCCCAATTTTGCCGTCCGAATATATGCCACACCTTTAATACCCAATCATTCCACGATAGATACCCTATAATTTCCCTGTGCCACCAAGCAAACCCGAATATCACTAGTTGATCTAACAAGAAAGTGCCGCAATCTTACCGAGGTGCCATCAACTTAATCACATTACCCTTTTTCTGAACATATACCATCGTCAAATCACTTCCAATTAGAAATATCATTCCCTTAACTATCTGAGGCTACCCGCTGCTCAAGAGTTTTATGAACTCCCTTTCAGAACTGAGCTGTAACCTAACACACGCAAGTCTCGGTCCTCCACAACATACCGCATATACCATACCATCCGAGGATAACATGAAAACTTTATCTCCCTTCTGAGCCACAGACACCTACGCACTCAACTAGTCAAGAACTTTTCCATTGGTCCCATCTAGAAGAAAAATCACTACACATCCCATGCTCCGCATGCCCGTAGAAAATATACATCTCCAAACCACGGTAAAACCCAACAAGAACTCTCTCCCAATTCCATTTGCACAAACTAAACTGCCAGGACTGAATCCTTCTGACTAGACCAAGCTAGGCAAGCTGTCAAAACCCAAGAGCTTTGCTGCAAAATACCTGTACGAACTCATTACCTCGAACACACACAAAGAATTAATCATATCCTTACCATGCCGATTCGGTCTACTATCAAACTATTCCATCTATCCAAATTTCCTCCCGATTCTTTTTCAACTTGATATTCTCTCTTGCTGTAGCACCACAATTCCTCAACCCGGCTCACCATACGAGACCCAAGCATAAAACAACATTGTCTAAAACCCATAAATCGCTGAATACTCTCTTAATATTCCCAAAAACACCACATTCCAAAATGCTTTACTCTGAAGAACTTCCTGCGAATCTAAGTCCGTTACCTTTACTTTCCTGATACTAATACATAGAATCTCATAATTAACATAGAAATACCATAAATCTGGACCTCTTCCAATGAAAACACAGTTTCTAACCACACACGCAACTTTAAAATACCCGATTGTTCTCTGTAGAATCTTGAACATATTAGAGCCATCCTCGCAAGTCATTCACCCTCATTCAAACTGCAATTTACCTGACCTAACGAATAGAACCACCCGTGCCTCATTGGCACTCTGATACCGCAGAAAGAAATCCTCATCCCAATACAACCAAGCAAATTCCTGCTCTATGTACCGAGCATTCTTTACCAACAACAACTCTAGACATTCCGTGATTCTCATACCCTATGAAGCATAATATAACCTTTGACAAAATTTTTTCCTTCACTCTAGCCATAGCTAATTCACTCGCACGCCCCCAAACTAGAACCAACATAGCACCTAACTGTGCAATCAACTGCTCACAGCAGACTCCCCCACATGGCTCGAAGCTATAGGTCAAGATACACTCAATAACTCATAACACTTTTACTCTATTAATGCCACAATACCATAGTGAGATTAAACTCAAATCATTTATAAGCTTGTGTAAACACAATCATCTAGTACTTCAAATCTTCAGCAAATCTCGCGACAGTTAAGCCCACTCTCTTAAGCGACCCAAAATTTCAAATTTCAACACTTGCATTTCACTTGCACATAAGATCTTCTGACAATCACATAAGGGTCACACAACCCCAAATCTCTTCGCAGGAGATAACCCACCTGCTTTGCCTTCAATAAATATTTCTGAATGCCTTCCACCGTCATACACCTTAACAGTTACTTAGTCTTCCTGAGTCCCAACTCGTACCGTAACATAAAATTTACTTCACTCTCAATTGGAAAACATGAAAAGGTTCTTCACACACCCATAACTCGGGGCCACACATCCACTCACAATGGAAATCAAACACTTAATGGTTCATCTATCATCCAGCAGACCTTCCTCGTCATTTCCAAGTCGTATAGATACATCTCGTAGTACTATCCAGCCGTCACTTCCACTAATAGGGACAATACCGAACATATAAGTTCAAAACACTTACTCACACAGCCAGCACCTCGGTGCTCATGCCATAGGCAAAGATCCGGCCACAAGTCCTCCAGACTGGCCCAACATCAACTCACAGAAATTACATCTCGCCCCTCGATCGGGGAATCACAAGCCATCGAGGCACATCTGATACTGAGCGCTCATGCGCGCATGCGAACGCGTGGAAGGAATTCAAAAGTTACTTTTCAAGCTGAATCAGGGACGCACGATAAGAATTCAAGAATGCGAAGTTTTCCTAAAGGTTCAGCAGCCTCTCGAGGATAAATACAGGCGTCTCCGTACCGATCCGCGAGACTCTACTAAACCTGCTCATGACTCGTGAGACCTATGTAACCTAGGCTCTGATACCAACTTGTCACGACCCAAATCCCCGCTCTGGTCGTGATGGCGCCTCTCGTGAAGACAAGGCTAGCCAACTAACCCATATCGCCTTTTCAAAAATAGTTAAACATGAATAAGCAATCTAAATATAATTTAATAATATTAATTAGCGGAAGTACAACCCAACACAACCCTAATAGGGGTGTCACAAGTCACGAGAATCTATAAGAGTGTAAATACATCTACAAGGTCTAAAAATACACTGAACAGGAATAATGAACAACAGAGAGAGAAGCGGTGCTGCGAACGTTGGTAGTCACCTCGCTAAACTCCCATAGCTCTGCCTACAATCAGCCAAAACCCGCTACCGGGTAAATAAATACCTGCATCTGCACACGAGGTGCAGGGAGTAAAGTGAGTACTCCAACTCAGTGAATAATAAAGGTAAATAATACCTGAGCAGTAAGAAATTACGTAAAACAAACCGTTATGCTGTATAGAGCAGTGTAAAACCCTTTTTAGAAAATAGTGTAGCTGTGAAATCCTTAGAAAAACATCTCGGCTCAGTTTAGACCTCTTTTGGAAATCACTTTTTCAGCGGTTACGCAATTGAATGCAAAACAATAGTGCAGATAAGCACAGAAATTCGCCTCCCGGGCACAAAACTCAGTTTTTAGATAATGCCAGACAATCAGGTAGGTATTGCATGAAGTAGCATAGACAACAGATAATGGCAGACAAATGAAATAAAGTAAACACATAGAACAGTACCAGTACCGATGCGGCGTGCAACCCGATCCATATATTGCTGCGGCGTGCAGCCCGATCCAAAAGTATCCTCACAATACAGGCCCTCGGCCTTACTCAGTCAAAAATTACATAAGCCACTAGGGCAACAGTAAAACATGATGCTCATCCCAAATATTATTGGAAATATCATTTCAAGTGTTAAAGCAAAATAAACTTGGCCGAGTCTTAAAAACAGTGGAAAATACATGACTGAGTTCAGGTATAAAATCAAAACAGTGAGGAAATTTCAACAACAATCCCCGAAGGGTCCAAATAGCTGGCACGAAACCCAAATATGGCAATCAGCCCAAATTATGATGATAACAAGTAAATTTCAGTCATATACGCAATAAATTCATCAATCGGGACGGACCAAGTTACAATCCCCAATGGTGCTCTACCCCACGCTCGCTATCCGGCGTGCAAGTCACCTCAATATAGCACTACGATGTGCAAATACGGGGTTTCAAACCCTCAGGATATCATTTACAATCATTACTCACCTCGAACCGGCGAAATCTCTAGCTCGCGACGCCTTTGCTCCTCAAATCGGCCTCCACGCGCGTCGAATCTACCCAAAATCAGAGCGAATACATCACAATATGCTAAGGGAACAAAGCCCAAGCGAAATCAATCAATTACGGGCACAAATCCCGAAATTACCAAAACCCGAGCCCCGGGCCCACTTCTCGAAACTCAGAAATTTTCACATCATTAGATTCCTTATCTTCCTGAGAGTTCATACATATCAAAAGTTCTCAATTCCGACCTCAAATGGCCCTTCAAATCCCAATTTAAAATCTCAAAATCCCAAGCCCTAGTTCTTCCATTTCTAGTTAAATTTTCATGAATTTCTATGTTAATTTCACAATTAAATCACGTTTTTGGTTCATAGAACTTATCCAAAACAATCCTCTTCGAATCCCTCATCGATTTCTCCCAAAGAGCTCTCAAAATGTTCAACAATGGTGGAAAAATGACTTGGGTTCGCGGATGAAATGTTTAAAAACCATTCTGCCCAGCTATGAATTCCTTCTATGCGATCGCGGCCCCAGGCTCGCGATGGCGAAAATTCTCAAGGTTTCAAAAACGTGCTGTGCGAACGCGACAGGAGCTCCGCGAACGCGTTGCTTTACTTTCCAAACCTATGCGAACGCGGCTCATATGATGCGAACGCGAAGAATAAAATATGCTAGCCCCCAGATCCTCTTATGCGAACGCGGGCTATACCACGCGAACGCGAAGCTTCCGCTTCCAATACTATGCGAACGCGACCCTATGGCTGCGATCGCGAAGGCAAAAATTCCCCTGCAATAACTGTTGAAATTCTGCAATTTCTTCCAAGTTCAAAACTCCCCGATAGCCATCCGAAATCACCCCGAGGCCCCGGGACCTCAACCAAAAGCACCAACACATCCTAAAACATCATTCAAACTTGTTCCAATTATCAAAACACCCCAAACAACAATAAAACCATCGAATTTCATCGAATTCAAGCCTAAGTTCTTCTAAAACTTCCGAAACACGCATTTGATCAAAAACCCAACCAAATCACCTCGGAATGACCTAATATTTTACACACACATCCCAAATCACATAACGAAGCTACAAAAACTCTCGGAATTCCATTCCGACCCTCGGATCAAAATCTCACCTACCAACCCGAATTTGCCAAAATACTAACTTTGCCAATTCAAGCCAAATCCTTCCACGGACTTCCAAAATGCATTCCGATCGCGCTCCTAAGTCATATATCACCCAACGAAGCTAGCCAAATCATAAAAATTCTGATCCGAGCTCATATACACATAAGTCGACTCTTGGTCAAGCCTTTCAAATTTAAAGCTACAACTGAGAACTGTTTCCTTCAAATTCATTCCGATTTTTTTTCCTGAAAACTAAAACCAACGACTTATATCAGTCATAATACATTACACAGGGCAAGTCATTCCCGAGAACTGGCGATCAAAGTGCAAAAGCTCAAAACGACCGGTCGGGTCGTTACATCACTTCTATAAAAACAAAATACAAAGTCCAATTCTTTAAAAACATAAATTTATTGAATAAAAGTAAATTATATTTACATATTTAAAATTTGATATAATCTAATATTAAAAATTAAAATCAACAGATAATAAATAATTTTGTTTAATATTAAGAACAAATAATTAAGTATTTGAATTGACTAATTCTATAAAAATATTTAACTTTTTTTAATTCATCATATAAGTAAATTATTCTTTAAGTTTATACCCAACATTTTTTAACTAATGTGTTAAAAAATACTTGTGTTATAATTGAAAAAAATGAAAATAAAAAAAGAATATATGCGATACTGACTCCAAAAGGTAATTCATCATTTGTAATTTCATATTTAAATAATAAATAATAGCTTTTTCATGCTCTGTAACTAATCATTCATAAATTCAACAATTAAGTTGAAAGATTAGTTGCAAAATAAAAATTATTTCGTATCACAACTTAATTAAATATATATTTTTTTTCTTACCTAAACTTGTTCATTTAACTCCTCTTATTTTTACATTGATATGATATTCTCTGCAATAATCTTAGTCACGTTACATTTCGTTTTTCTATCTCTTCGCTTCGTACAAATCTCTTTTACTTCGCTATAACAGTCTATCACATTATCAAGCAAAAAAGAAAACAAAAAAAGACAAATGACAAATAAAATAAAATTAATTTTCTTAATAACATGAATGTTGTCTACGTACAACAGTAAGTTTTTATCTTGCCTCCATTGGCAGTCTTCACCCAAGTCCTCTAGTCACAGGGAATGGGTACGGTTGTTATCTAATGTTTACCACCGGTTCAAAACAAAAATTAAAAGGGATAGCTTTAGTAACTCATAATTAGAAAGACACACCTGTTAAGGAAAAGGCATACCAATTTGTTTTTTTATCTTTTAAATAATTAATAATCTTATTATTTTATATAAAAATTTAAAAGGGTAAATAGGTAACTTTTAAGTTTAGGGGTTCATGCTTTTAATATAATATAGATTAAATAATTAATAATCTTATTATTTTATATAAAAATTTAAAAGGGTAAATAGGTAATTTAACTTTTAAGTTTAGGAGTTCATGCTTTTAATATAATATAGATTAGTACTAATTAGTTTTACTGTAACGATCCGACCGGTCGTTTTGAGCTCTAGCGCGTCGCTCAACAGTTTGGGGCCATAAGCAGCTTCACTTCAGGTATTATGACTTGTACGCATGGTCGGAATTGAATTCCGGGGAATTCGAAGTTTATTTGGAAAGAGAATTCTCATTTTGGAAGCTTTAAGTTGAATGAATTGACTAAGATTGGATTTCAGAGTAAACGACCTCGAAATCGGGATCTGAAGGTTCCAGTAGGTTCGTATGATGATTTCGGACTTGTGCGTATGCCCGGATCGGGTTTTGGATGACCCGGGAGCATTTTGGCGCCTATTATGGAAGTTAGCATTTTGGAAGAAATTTCATAAGTTTGGGTTGAAGTGTATTCCAGTGTTATCGATGTCCGTTTGGGATTCCGAGTCTGGGAGTAGCTCCGTATCGTGATTCTTGGAGTTGGGAGCGCGATCGGAAATGAATTCGGAGGTCCGTAGGTCATTTTGAAGTCATTTGGCTAAAGATAGAAATTTGAAGGTCTTTGAGAAGTTTGACCGAGAGTTTGACTTTTTGATATCGGGGTCGGATTCCAATTTCGAAAGGTGAGCAGGTCCGTAATGTCGAATATGACTTGTGTGCAAAATTTGAGGTCAATCGGACGTGATTTGACGGGTTTCGGCATCGAATATAGAAGTTTGAAATTTCACAGTTCATAAAGTTTGGATTGGAGTACGATTCATGATTTCGACGTTGTTTGATGTGATTTGAGGCCTCGAGCGAGTTCGTATCATGTTTTGGGACATGTTGGTATAATTGGTTAAGGTCCCAAGGGCCTCGGGTGGATTTCGGAAGGTTAACGAAATTCATTCGGACCAAAGAGTTGCTGAAATTTTCTGCAGAAAGCTGTTTTGACAGTAACTAGTGCAATCGCGGAGCTGAATTTGGAAGCTTATATCTCGAAATCTATAAGTAATCTGAAAATTTGCAAAATATAAAAGTGTTTTCCCTTGCATTCTAGTTTCCAGAAAGTTAAACCATTCAAGATTTGGACATTTTTCAAAAAGTTATGATCGATTGAAGATGGCTGGTGGAGCAGTTTCGACAGAATTTTCTGATGCATGGAGCCGACTTTAGAAGCTCATATCTCGGAATATGTAAAGAGTTATATGGTGTGCAACCTATCAAATGAAAGATCCTCGAGTTTAGTTTCTAAATCTTCAAACTGTTTATCATTTGGATATTTCCACAAGGAGTTATGGGCGTTTTAACAGAAGGTGTACAGCAGGGAAAATTGTAATAGGATGTACAACCTGCACAACACAAGGTACAACTCGATGAAGCCTGGGCAGATTGTTTTAAACACGAGTTTTGGCCCATTTCTTTCATTTCTTTCATTTGGCTTGGACGATTTTGGAGAGCTCGAGGAGGGATTTTCACCAAGCAACAGTAGGTAAGTGATTTCTTCCTATTTTTGAGTTAAATATGTGATCTTACATGGATTTAGACATGGAAAATTAGTATAAATTTGGAATTTTTGGGGAAGACCAAGAATTTGGAATTTTGGACTTTTACCTTGAATTTGAGCATGAAAATTAGAGCAAATTGTATATTTGAGTTAGTAAAGCTATGGGTAGAATCTATCTTCGAGAAATTTCGGAATCAGGGCACGTGGGCCCGAGGGCGTTTTGGTCAGCTTTTCGAGCGGAGTTGGGAACTTATATAATTTGAAATATTACAAGTATTCGAGTGAATTTTTATTGGTTTGCCCGTTGTTTGAATAGTTTTGGGGCGTTATGCATCAATTGGAGTCGTTGGAAGGGCTTGGAAGCCGGTTATGGAAATTTCGGAGCGAGGTGAGTCTCCTTTCTAACCTTGTAAGAGGGAATTGTCCCCATAGGTGAAATAATTGGTTATGTGCTCCTATTTGTGGGGGCTACAAACGCACGAGGTGACGAGAGTCCGTGCGTAGCTACTAATATGTGTAAGTCCGGGTAGTCTAGGACCCAAAAGCATGCTATACTTGGAATATCTGTGATCTTATTGATAGTTAAATTTCTTAAATCCTATCGAATTGGTAAATGAATTTCTAAGAGGATTAAACTTCATTTTTCTTAAATCATTAAAAGAGAATTGGCTTTTATTTGGATAAATGTTCCCCGATAAATTCTTAATTTGCTGTTTGAGCATGTATTTCTATGTGTACCTGCGTCGCATGTATGATTCGCGAGCAGGGTGATTGTTTAGTTAAATTTGACCGTGTCGCGTGTATGATTCGCGAGCGGGGTAATAGATGCATCTATGGTTCGCGTCGTACGACCCTCGGCAGTGCACATTTTACATTTATGTTGGATCGAGCCGTACGACCTCGGCATGAGTTGCGCATGCTTGTATTGCCTGCCTTGAGATTTATTGAGATTGATATCTGCTCTCCCCGACTTGAGATAATTGTTAATTAATGGATTATGAATCCGGAGACTTTTAATAAAAAGGAACTTTTACCTGTTTCGTGGCTCATTTGAATTTACTGTCGTTCTTAATAAATCTGTGATTCATCGCATGAATAATATTATTATTGGACCATTAGTAAGTGTTGATGTTGCCATCTCGTCTCTACTTCTTCGAGATTAGGCGGGATACTTACTGAGTACACGTTGTTTTCGTACTCATGCTACACTTGATGTGCATTTTGTTGCACAGGTACAGGTATTACTAGTGGCCTACTGGGCGTAGCAGCATGGATGATACGGAGACTAGGTGAGATGTATTTCTCGAGGAGACCCGCAGCTAGTATAGTCTCTCTCTCAGCATTGAATTTACTTTCTGTCCAATTTGTGTTCCGGACAGTTACTGTACTTTATTCGATTTCTTAGAAATTGCTCATGCACTTATGACACCGGTTTCTGGGATGATTATGAAGTATTTTGTATTAACTGCTTAACATTCAATTGATTTGAAATGATTATCTTTTACTGGTAAATTTGAAGGAAAGTCATAGTTTTCAAGAGTATTAAAACGAGAATTTAATTAAGTATTTTGGTTGGCTTGCCTGACAGTGGTGTCCGGCGCCATCACGACCCTTAGTGGAATTTGGGTCGTGACAACATGGTATCAGAGCACTAGGTTCCCTTAGGTCTCACGAGTCATGAGCAAGTCTAGTAGAGTCCTGCGGATCGGTACGGAGACGTCTGTACTTATCTTCGGGAGGCTACAGGGCTGTTAGGAGCACTTCCCTTCTTGATTTCCTCATCGTGCGACTTGATTCCTTGAGGCTTATGCCCTTGTTTCCTTCCTACTCAATCTTACGCGACGCGAACCGCTTGTTATAAATCGAGAATTGGAGAATTGTAATGTACTACAGATGTGATGCGAGATGTTTCTCCCGGTATAGTTGGGTGAGCTATTGTCGTCGCCTTGCGGAAGGACTTTTCTATCGTTTCGACTCGATAGTTGTGCTTCTAAGAGCTTGGAGGCTATGCACAGGTTGCTATGATGCTCGCGATTGGTTATCACACAGTATTGACTTGATGGTAGGAGACTTGCCTATGTGTTGGGGCGGTGAATGAGTTGAAAGGAAATCTACTCAGTGCACGATTCAGAGATATGATATTTCACTTCCGGCGGAGGAAAAGCAATTGGCCTATGAATGTCCAGATTTGGGGTGATGGAGTAACGAGACTTGGTAATTTCGAGCGTGGTGGAATTTTTTTCTGCGATGTAGTGTCGTCATCCTCGATTGTATGTGTTAAGTTCGTCGGTGTTATGGTCTTCTGCAATTCACCCTTGGGGTAGGATATTGTGAAATAATATTGGAGAAACGACTGTTGGATATCGCGGGGTGCGGTGGTTCAGGATTGAATCGGTGTTTTTNAAAAATTGTATATGACCATGTAATTAAATTAAAACTTTATTAGGAATGGTAATAAAATTTCATATGTAGTATAGGAAGGAAAAAAATCCTATTGGAAAATTCCGGGGCGCCTGGCTCCGTTGAATGGGTTTTTAAGGCTTCTGGTTCTGCGATGGGCTTTAAAATGGATCGACCCAAAGGCTTGGTACCCAAGGTTTGGGCTCAGTATATGCTAGACGGATTTAACTCCAAATGGGTGAAGGCTAGCGTAACAATTTCGCTGGGCAGTGTATTTGCAGAGTGTCATTTAAGGCACAATCACTTTTTTAAATATTTTGCCTCGGTAGCTAGTTGTTGGATTTTCAGCATTAAAATTACCATTTTTGCAAGGTTTAAGAAGTCGGTCTTAAATTGTGAATATGAAAGTTGAGTTTAAATTAAATGAGTATTATTGAAAAAACTTATTTTCTTCTTCCATCAGCTCTTATATCAGGGGCGTATCTAAGTAGAAGGGCATGGGTTCACGTGAATCCTCGCTCCTTTCCCTAAATTATGTATATTAAGGATATATTTTTTATAAATTTACTTAAATATATATGTGTGTATCCAAGCTCAAGAGTCATATAGTAATTGTTATTTGGTGCACATCTACAATGAATGGCGGATCTACATTGGCATTTGTGGGTGCTTAAGCACCCATTACCTTTAATCATAAGTAGTAAATTTGCATAGGCAATTATAAAAATATGTAGATAAATATTGAGTGAGCACCCACAATTATATTCCTTTTTTTTCTCTTCTTTTAGAATTTTTATCAGTCAGCACTCATAACTTTAAAATCCTGAATCTGCCACTGTCTATAATTGATGTTGATGATTTAATTACCGCGTCTATTTTGTGTTTTAATTAAGTACTTTATTCATTAACTACTTTTTTGTTTTTCTTTCTTAGTTTATCTTTTCAGAATCCCCAAGTTTTTTTTGTAATCGATTTTTTTTAATATAATTAAGGAAATTGGATTATTAATTAAACCATTGATTATATTCTATATCGACCTCCAATGCTATTAGATTTATAGTCTGTCAAAACTTAGCCATTAGAGAGAGCTGTGAACGTGAAGAAGAAGAGAGAAGTGGGAAATTTTCCAACTGTCATTAACACCTCTAACTAACTCATTATATACAAGCTAATTAGGAAAACATAAAATAATAATAGAGACCCCTAACTTCTTGTATCGATCCGATCGGTCGTTTTGAGCTCTAGCGTGTCGCTCAGCAGTTTGGGGCCATGAGCAACTTCACTTCAGGTATTATGACTTGTACGCGTGGTCAGAATTGAATTCCGGGAAATTCGGAGTTGATTTGGAAAGGGAATTCTCATTTCGAAAGCTTTAAGTTGAAAGAATTGAGTAAGATTGGATTTCAGAGAAACGACCTCCGAATCGGGATTTGAAGGTTCCAGTAGGTTCCTATGATGATTTCGGACTTGGGCGTTTGCCCGGATCGGATTTTGGATGACCCGGGAGCGTTTTGGCGTCTATTGTGGAAGTTAGCATTTCGGAAGAAATTTCATAAGTTTGGGTTGAAGTGCATTTCAGTGTTATCGATGTCCGTTTGGGATTCCGAGTCTGAGAGTAGCTCCGTATGGTGATTCTGGAGTTGGTAGCGCGATCGGAAGTGAATTCGGAGGTACGTAGGTCAGTTTGAAGTCATTTGGCTAAAGATAGAAATTTGAAGGTTTTTGAGAAGTTTGACCGAGAGTTTGACTTTTTGATATCGGGGTCGGATTCCAATTCTGAAAGTTGGAGCATGTCCGTAATGTCGAGTATGACTTGTGTGCAAAATTTGAGGTCAATCGGACGTGATTTGACGGGTTTCGGCATCGAATGTAGAAGTTTGAAATTTCAAAGTTCATAAAGTTTGGATTGGAATACGATTCATGATTTCGACGTTGTTTGATGTGATTTGAGGCCTCGAGCGAGTTCGTATCATGTTTTGGGACATGTTGGTATAATTGGTTAAGGCGAGGGCCTCAGGTGGATTTCGGAAGGTTAACGGAATGAATTTCGGACCAAAGAGTTGCTGAAATTTTCTGCAGAAAGCTGTTTTGACAGTAACTTGTACAATCACGAAGCTGAATTTGGAAGCTTATATCTCGAAATCTATAAAGAATCTGAAAATTTGCAAAACATAAAAGTTGTTGTCCTCACATCCTAGTTTCCAGAAAGTTAAACCATTCATGATTTGGACATTTTATCAGAAAGTTATGATCGATTGAAGATGGCTGGTGGAGCAGTTTCGACAGAATTTTCTGATGCATCGAACCGACTTTAGAAGCTCATATCTCGGAATATATAAAGAGTTATATGGTGTGAAACATATCAAATGAAAGATCTTTGAGTCTAGTTTATAAATCTTCAAACCGTTTATCATTTGGATATTTCCACAAGGAGTTATGGGCGTTTTAACAGAAGGTGTACAGCAGGGGAAAATTATAATAGGATGTACAACCTGCACAGCGCAAGGTACAACTCGATGAAGCCTAGGCAGATTATTTTAAACACGAGTTTTGGCCCATTTCTTTCATTTGGCTTGGACGATTTTGGAGAGCTCAAGGAGGGATTTTCACCAAGCAACACTAGGTAAGTAATTTCTTCCTATTTTTGAGTTAAATCTTACATGGATTTAGACATGGAAAATTAGTATAAATTTGGGATTTTTGGGGAAGACCTAGAATATTGGAATTTTGGACTTTTACCTCGAATTTGAGCATGAAAATTTGAGCAAATTGTATATTTGAGTTAGTAAAGCTATGCGTAGAATTTATCTTCAAGAAATTTCGGAATCAGGGCACGTGGGCCCAAGGCCATTTTGGTAAACTTTTCGAGCGGAGTTGGGAACTTATATAATTTGAATTGTTACAAGTATTAGAGTGAATTTTTACTGGTTTGCCCATTATTTGAATAGATTTGGGGTGTTATGCATCAAATGGAGTCGTTGGAAGGGCTTGGAAGCCGGTTATGGAAATTTCGGAGCGAGGTGAGTCTCCTTTCTAACCTTGTAAGAGGGAATTGTCCCCATAGGTGAAATAATTGGTTATGTGCTCCTATTTGTGGGGGCAACGTGCGCACGAGGTGACGAGATTTCGGCGTAGCTACTAATATGTGTAAGTCCCGGTAGTCTTGGACCCAAAAGCATGTTATACTTGGAATATCTGTGATCTTATTGACAGTTGAATTTCTTAATTCCTATCGAATTGGTAAATGAATTTCTAAGAGGATTAAACTTCATTTTCTTAAATCATTAAAAGAGAATTGGCTTTTATTTGGATAAATGTTCCCCGATAAATTCTTAATTTGCTGTTTGAGCATGTATTTCTATGTGTACCTGCGTCGCATGTATGATTCGCGAGCAGGGTGATTGTTTAGTTAAATTTGACCGCATCGCATGTATGATTCGCGAGCGGGGTAATAGATGCATCTATGGTTCGCGTCGTTCGACCCTCGGCAGTGCACATTTTACATTTATGTTGGATCGGGTTGTACAACCTCGGCATGAGTTGCGCATGCTTGTATTGCCTGCCTTGAGATTTATTGAGATTGATATCTGCTTTCCCCGACTTGAGATAATTGTTAATTAATGGATTATGAATCCAGAGACTTTTAATAAAAAGGAACTTTTACCTGTTTCGTGGCTCATTCGAATTTACTGTCGTTCTTAATAAATCCGTGATTCATCGCATGAATAATATTATTATTGGACCATTAGCAAGTGTCGATGTTGCCATCTCGTCTCTACTTCTTCGAGATTAGGCGGGATACTTACTAAGTACACGTTGTTTTCGTACTCATGCTACACTTGCTGTGCATTTTTGTTGCACAGGTACAGGTATTACTAGTGGCCTACTAGGCATAACAGCATGGATGATACAGAGACTAGGTGAGCTGTATTTCTCGAGGCGACCCGCAGCTAGTATAGTCTCTCTCTCAGCATTGTATTTACTTTCTGTCCAATTTGTGTTCCGGACAGTTACTGTACTTTATTCGATTTCTTAGAAATCGCTCATGCACTTGTGACACCGAGTTCTGGGATGATTATGAAGTATTTTGTATTAATTGCTTAACATTCAATTGATTTGAAACGATTATCTTTTATTGGTAAATTTGAAGGAAAGTCATAGTTTTCAAGAGTATTAAAACGAGAATTTAATTAAGTATTTTGGTTGGTTTGCCTGACAGTGGTGTCCCGCGCCATCACGACCCTTAGTGGAATTTGGGTCGTGACAACATGGTATCAGAGCACTAAGTTCCCTTTGGTCTCACGAGTCATGAGCAAGTCTAGTAGAGTCTCGCGGATCGGTACGGAGACGTCTGTACTTATCTTCAGGAGGCTACAGGGCTGTTAGGAGCACTTCCCTTCTTGATTTCTTCATCGTGCGACTTGATTCCTTGAGGCTTATGCCCTTGTTTCCTTCTTACTCAATCTTACGCGACGCGAACCGCTTGTTATGAATCGAGAATTCAAGAATTGTAATGGTACTACAGATGTGGTGCGGGATGTTTCTCCCGGTATAGTTGGGTGAGATATTGTCGTCGCCTTGCGGAAGGATTTTTCTATTGTTTCGGCTCGATAGTTGTGCTTCTAAGAGCTTGGAGGCTATGCACAGGTCACTATGATGCTCGCGATTAGTTATCGCGCAGTATTGACTTGATGGTAGGAGACTTGCCTATGTGTTGGGGCGGTGCAAGAGTTGAAAGGAAATCTACTCAGTGCACGATTCAGAGATATGATATTTCACTTCCGGCGGAGGAAAAGCAATTGGCCTATGAATGTCCAGATTTGGGGTGATGGAGTAACGAGACTTGGTAATTTCGAGCGTGGTGGAATTTTTATCTGCGATGTAGTGTCGTCATCCTCGATTGTATGTGTTAAGTTCGTCGGTGTTATGGTCTTCTGCAATTCGCCCTTGGGGTAGGATATTGTGAAATAATATTGGAGAAACGACTGTTGGATATCGCGGGGTGCGGTGGTTCAGGATTGAATCGGTGTTTTTAATGTCGACGGCTCGAGAAAGATGATCGCCAGAAAGGTTTAAGGTTAGTAAGCGATTTGTGGGTTCAAGTTCAACAAAGATAGATTTTATTAGGGCAACAACTGAGCAGCAAAGGAGGAGGAAGGACGTGTGGGAAGTGTCAGGCGATGGTTAAACTTAGAGAAGGCCAGGTATAAGAAGTGAAGGTCGAGTAATTGATAAAAGGAGTGAGTTCCGCCAAAGTGGGAGAGTGGCGGATGATGATTGGGTCTACGGATTTAATTTGAAGCATGGGCTATTACGTGGCAGGAGAATTGTTATGACAGAGAGGAGCTGTTTTAAATGAAGAAGGATACAACATAACTTTGAATTGGAAGGATGTTGCCGCACATTTAATTGATGTCCAGGTGGGGTGAATAGTCTTGTAAAGCTAGAGAGTGAGCTCGGACTCAGGTGGGTTATCTCTAGTGAGCAGATCGGCGGTCGCATGATTGGCGAAGCTACTGCGAAGAATTCTATTGGTTATACAGCAAAGTGATCGGTCGTGCGAATATGGTTGATGATTCGGAGTATAAAAGGGGGTTTTGCGGAAAGATTCCGAGAATTTTGGCGGTTGATTGCGCAAGGTTGTGTCAATAAGAGAAAAGAATCCTGGCGAATTCCAGAGTTGTGTAATAGTGGCTTCAAGCTAAGTGGGAGAGCCCGACCTCCTATGATTGGGTTGCATGGTTAACTACTTGCAAGGTTTCTGGGTATTAGCATATTGATGGGTTAATTCAGCTATGGGAAAAGAACATAAGTGGTAATCTAACCAAAAGAATTGTTAAAGGTATGCTATGGTTGGCCTTATTGGCTCATGCTCAGACTTGGGGAAGGAATCAGGATTTATGCCCTGTATAAGTGCGGGTTTCAAGGAAAATGATTCAGCCGGGTGCTTCGTCGAGAGGGTATTCACGCGCTAGAAGATTCATGGAGTTGATTATATTCGGGGCCAAGTCAAAGCGGGTGGCTCTCAACAATGGTCCTAGTGGATTCAAGGGGATAAAGTGTGGTGCCTAATGATTTCGAGCCTATAGGTATAGTTGAGAATCAAGCTTAGTAGTAGCTTATGAGAAGGTGCCGAGAATGTTCTATGATGTTTTGACCTACAGTGTAGCAATTGGGAGGTATGAAATAGTTCATGGGGTTTGAGACAGCACGGTCTCGAGATTTACGGTCACTCAGGATGAGTGCGGATGAAGTGTGTTATGTGTTGAATGGAGTTATTATTATTTCTAAGGCAATCAAGGATAAATTGGAAGAAGATAGACTGGTTAGCCATAGTTGAATTGGCATATTGGTGGTAGTAATCAGTTCCTCCAGCAAATTATGCAAATGATTGGTGGCTTAGACCACTACTTAGAGATTGGCATGTTGGGCGCAGTAGGTGGTATGGAATTGGAAGTGAGGATCAAGGTTGCGGTTTGGTGTTGACAAGGATGTCACGAGCTCGGATGAACAGGAAAGGCATTTTTGAATGATTAGAGTAAGCTGGCATTGTCTTCAGCGTCACCTGGGATCGGTGTTTTGTGAGAGAAGCTTTGCATATCCTCAATCATGTTTCTATCTGTTTTAAACGATTTGAGCCGGTTTTATCATTTTATTTCTAAATGAGAGGAATGTGTGGGATGAGATCCCTATCTTCTATTATTGTGCCCGAGGGGCTTTGAGGTTAATGACTGAGAAGGGTTGAGAACCCCACGGTGAGGATATTATATATATATGTTATGGATCGGGCTGCACGCCGCAGCAATACTTATACGGATCGGGCTGCGCGCCGCAGCAATATAGCGCTTGGGCTGTAGGAGCCCCTCCGGAGTCTGCACACCCCCAGTGAGCGCAGTCGACTATCTATATAGATCGGGCTGCGTGCCGCAGCTATGTACGGATCGGGCTGCACGCCGCAGCGGTTATTCTGATTTCTGTTATTGTGAGAGATATGAGTCGAGTGCTGAGAATGTGTACCGAGTGGTTAATACTGTGCCCGAGGAGCGGATTCCTACTTGTTATTTAGCTGTTAAATTACCTGTTTTGCTTGATTTAAAGGAATTTCATTCGACTTCTTCACTGGTTTACTGCTTTAAGTGATTTTACTGCTTGATATAGAATTGCTTTGTGCCTTTACGTGTTTTCATGCTTTCAGCCATTATTTATAATTATTACTCACAGGGTCGGAGTACTCACATTACTCCCTGCACATTGTGTGCAGATCCAGGTGTTCTAGAGGCTGAGTGAGAGTTTTCCCGCTGATCAGTATTTTTCGGAGTTATCGAGGTAGCTGCATGGCATCCGCAGACCCGATTTCTCCTTCTATCTTATTATTTTTACGTATTCCTAGACATTTTCTGTATTAGATTGTTCAGACTTGTAATAGATGCTCTTGACTTGTGACACCGGATCAGTGGGCTATGTAGTGGTATTATCTTTGACTTCCGCATATTTAACTTGCTGTTTCAGGCTTTTATTATGCTAAACTGGTATTTAAACTATGTTAGCTGGTAATAAACTCTATAAGAAATAGGTTAAGATTGTTAGTTGGTCAGGCTTGCCTAACATGTGTTGGGCGCCATCACGACCGGGGTTGGGTCGTGACAAGTTGGTATCAGATCCTAGGTTACCTAGGTCTCGCAAGTCATGAGCCGGTTTAGTAGAGTCTCGCGGATCGGTACGGAGACGTCTGTATTTATCCTCGAGAGGCTGCAGAACCTTTAGGAAAAACTCCATCTTCTTGAAATTCTTATCGTGCGAACTTGTTGATCCGAGTACTAAACTCCTCTTTATTCTATTCTCTCACAGATGGTGAGGACTCGCGCTACCGGATGAGGTGGACGGCCACCAGTACCACCCACTGAGGCCACCAGAGGCCGTGGACGCGGTCGTGGTCGTGGCAGAGGAAGANTTATCCGTGTTTTGTGTGATCAGTTTGTTAGTTGCGTTCGGATTGGAATTGGTAAGAAATGAGACACTTAGTCTCAGTTTTAAGAAGGTTTAAGTTGGAAAAGTCAACCGGATGTTGACTTATGAGTTAGAGGGCTCGGATGTGAGTTTCGATGGTTCGGTTAGCTTCGGGAGGTGATTTGTGACTTAGGAGTGTGAGCGGAATTGGTTTTGGAGGTTCGATGTAGAATTAGGCTTGAATTGGCGAAGTTACTATTTTGGCGAATTCCGGTTGATAGGTGAGATTTTGATCCGAGGGTCGGAATGGGATTCCGAGAGCTGATATAGCTTTTTTATGTCATTTGGGATGTGTGTGCAAAATTTCAGGTCATTCGGACGTGGTTTGGTTGGGTTTTTGATCGAAGCGTATTTCGGAAGTTTTTAGAAAACTTAGGCTTGAATTCGATGTGAATTGATTGATTTGGTGTTGTTTGAGGTGTTTTGATGATTGGAACAAGTTGGAATGAGGTTTTAGGATGTGTTGGTGCTTTTGGTTGAGGTCCCGGGGGCCTCGGGTGAGTTTTGGGTGGCCAATCGGGCTAGTTTTGGTGTTGGATTAATGCAGAAAAACTGTTCAGCTGTTGCAGACGAAATTGGTCTTCGCGATCGCGTGGGGTCAGCCGCGATCGCGTAGAAGGATTTTTGAGTGGTCTGAGTTTGGCTTTCGCGTTCGCGTACGAGGCCTCGCGTTCGTGGAAGGCTGGAGGTTAGTACTTCGCGTTCGCGTGCGGGCAGGTCGCGTTCGCATAGTGGAAAGGGCGCGTGTTGGGTTCAAGAGCTGTTGCTCTTCGCGCTCGCGCAAGTGGGACCGTGTTCGCGTAGGTTGAGGAGTCTAAAGCATCGCGTTATCGGGCCCTTGGTCGCGAACGCGTAGAAGGAAATCTGGTCAAGTCTAATTTGCGCATCGCGAACGCGAGGGCTTGGCCGCGTTCGCGAAGAAGTAATATCAGAACTGGGCAGTAAGTTTATAAAATATTTCATCCGCGATTTTTAGCCATTTTTCCACCATAGCTGAGTATTTTGAGAGCTCTTTGAGGGAAATTGAAGAGGGATTCAAGGAGAAGTGATTGGAAGTAAGATTTATGAACCTAAAACGTGATTTTATCGTGAAATCTAGCTAGAAATTCATGGAACTTGAACAAAAATGGAAGAACTAGGGCTTGGGATTTTGAACTTTTGAATTGGGATTTGAGGGGTCATTTGGACTCCGATTTTGGTGTTCTTTATATGCATAGACTCGTGGAGTGATAAGGAACCCGTTGATGTAAAAATTTCTGAGTTTCGAGAAGTGGGCCCGGGGCTCGGGTTTTGCTAATTTCGGGATTTTTGATATTTTTCGATTGTTTTCGCTTGGGCTTTGTTCCCTTAGCATATTGTGACGTATTCGTTCTGATTTTGGTTAGATTCGACGCGCATGGAGGCCGATTCGAGAGGCAAGGGCGTCGCGAGCTAGAGATTTAGCCGGTTTGAGGTGAGTAATGATGTTAAATGATGTCCTGAGGGTTTGAAACCCCGGATTTGCACATCGTAGTGCTATATTGAGGTGACTTGCACGCCGGATAGCGAGCGTGGGGTAGAGCACCGTTGGTATTGTGACTTGGTCCGTCCCGATTGATGAATTTACCGCTTATTTGATCGAAACTTATTTCTTACCATCATGATTTGGGCTAATTGCCATATTTGGGCTTCGTGCCAACTATTTAAATCCTTCGGGGATTTTGACTGATTTTTCCTCACTTCACTTGTTAAAATCATATCCTCAGTCTTGTTTCTATCTGTTTTAAACGATTTGAGCCGATTTTATCATTTTATTTCTAAATGAGAGGAATGTGTGGGCTGAGATCCCTATCTTCTATTATTGTGCCTGAGGGGCTGTGAGTTTAATGACTGAGAAGGGTTGAGAACCCCACGGTGAGGATATTATATATGTTATGGATCGGGCTGCACGCCGCAGCAATACTTATACGGATCGGGCTGCGCGCCACAGCAATATAACGCTTGGGCTGTAGGAGCCCCTCCGGAGTCTGCACACCCCCAGTGAGCGCAGTCGACTATCTATATGGATCGGGCTGCGCGCTGCAGCGATGTACGGGTCGGGCTGCACGCCGCAGCGGTTATTCTGATTCTATTATTGTGAGAGATATGAGACGAGTGCTGAGAATGTGTACCGAGTGATTAATATTGTGCCCGAGGAGCGGATTCCTACTTGTTATTTACCTGTTAAATTACCTGTTTTACTTGATTTAAAGGAATTTCATTCGACTTCTTCACTGGTTTACTGCTTTAAGTGATTTTACTGTTGGATATAGAATTGCTTTGTGCCTTTACGTGTTTTCATGCTTTCAGCCATTATTTATAATTATTACTCACTGGGTCGGAGTACTCATATTACTCCCTGCACATTGTGTGCAGATCCAGGTGTTCCAGAGGCTGAGTGAGAGTTTTCCCGCTGATCAGTATTTGCCGGAGTTATCGAGGTAGCTGCATGGCGTCCGCAGACCCGATTTCTCCTTCCATCTTAATATTTTCCATATTCCTAGACATTTCTATATTAGATTGTTCAGACTTATAATAGAGGCTCTTGACTTGTGACACCGGATCGGAGGGCTATGTAGTGGTATTATCTTTGACTTCCGCATATTTAACTTGCTATTTCAGACTTTTATTATGCTAAACTAGTATTTAAACTATGTTAGCTGGTAATAAACTCTATAAGAAATGGGTTGAGATTGTTAGTTGGTCAGGCTTGCCTAGCATGTGTTGGGCGCTATCACGGCCGGGGTTGGGTCGTGACAAGTTGGTATTAGAGCCTAGGTTACCTAGGTCTCGCAAGTCATGAGCCGGTTTAGTAGAGTCTCGCGGATCGGTACGGAGACGTCTGTATTTATCCTCGAGAGGCTGCAGAACCTTTAGGAAAAACTCCATCTTCTTGAAATTCTTGTCGTACAAACTTGTTGATCCGATTACTAAACTTCTCTTTATTCTATTCTCTCACAGATGGTGAGGACTCGCGCTACCGGACGAGGTGGACGACCACCAGTACCACCCACTGAGGCCACCAGGGGCCGTGGATGCGGTCGTGGTCGTGGCAGAGGCAGAGCAGCGAGGGCAGCACCTGTTGATCCACCAGTTTCCCCAGCTAAGGATCAGACTCCAGCAGTACCAGTTCAGGCACCACCTGTGCCCATCGTGATCCCGGGTCTACAGGAGACCTTGGCACAGATCTTGACAGTTTGCACTGGCCTGGCTCAGGCAGTTTCAGCCACCACAGTAGCAGCTACTTCGTAGGCCGGGGGAGGCAATCAGACCCCCGCTGCTTGCACACCTGAGCAGGTAGTGCAGGGACTACAGATGCTGGAGGCACCTCCAGCTCAGCCGGTTGCACCAGCTCAGCAGTTCATGGTACCAGTTATGCCGGATGATGAGCAGCGTCGTCTTGAGAGGTTTGGTAGACTCCAGCCTTCGTCATTCAGTGGTGCTGAGGGCGAGGATGCCTAGGGTTTTCTGGATAAGTGTCAGCGGATTCTCCGTACAGCAGGGATTCTTGAGTCTAGTGGTGTGGCATTTACCACCTTTCAGTTTTCTGGGGCTGCCTTCAATTGGTGGGAGGCGTACGAGAGCCGTAGGCCGGCTGGTGCAGCGCCCCTTACTTGGCAGCAGTTCTCCACTATCTTCTTGGAGAAGTATGTACCGTAGTCCCGCAGAGAGGAGCTGCATAGACAATTTAAGTGGCTGCGACAGGGAGATATGACGGTGTCCCAGTATGAGATGAGGTTTTCAGAGTTGGCTCGTCATGCCGTTTGGATGGTTCCGACTGATCGTGAGAGGATCAGGAGATTTGTTGATGGCCTTAACTACCATCTCCGTATTCTGATGACTAGAGAGAGAGTATTGGGTGCTACATTCGAGGAGGTGGTTGATATAGCTTGAGAGATTGAGACGGTTCGCCGTCAGGATCGAGAGGAGAGGGAGGCCAAGAGGCCTTGAGGTTCTGGCAGTTACAGTGGTGCTCCTTTGAGGGGCCAGTTCCAGCATGGTAGAGGTCTTTCTTTCAGGCCCGCTCAGTCGGCCCGTCCAGAGTATCGTGGGGCATCTTCAGGTCGTGGTTATCAGGGGTCTCAGCAGGGCCAGTCATCACTCAGCGCCCTCCCAGCTCAGAGTTCATCTCGTGCCCCATCAGCCCAGGGTTCTTCCGTGCCAGGTCCTTCTACTGGTCACTCCGGTGCCAGGGGTTCCCTTCAGTCCCCTTCTCCAGCACCGGGGAGTTGTTATGAGTGCAGAGAGTTTGGTCATATGAGGAGGCAGTGCCCTCGACTTCGTGATGGTCAACTTCAGCAGAGGGGTCAGCCCTCGACTTCTGCTCCAGCTACTTCACCACCCGCCCAGCCAGCTAGGGGTAGAGGTCAGACAGCCAGGGTCTCCCCAGAGGGGGTGGTCGGGCCCGTTTTTATGCTATGCGAGGCAGATCTGATGCCATTGCCTCCGATGCTGTCATTTCAGGTATTATTTCAGTCTGCCACAGAGATGCCTCTGTGTTATTTGGTCCCGGCTCCACCTTTTCTTATGGGTCTTCGTACTTTGCACATTATTTGGGTACGCCCCGAGAATTTCTTGCTTTGCCTGTTCATATGTCTACCCCGGTAGGCGATACTATTGTTGTAGACCGTGTGTACCGGTCCTGTGTAGTGACTATTGGGGGTCTGGAGACCCGAGTTGATCTATTGCTATTGAGCATGGTGGATTTTGATGTCATTTTAGGCATGGATTGGTTATCTTCGTGTCATGCTATTCTAGACTGTCATGCTAAGACAGTCACTTTGGCTATGCCGGGTGTCCCGCGGATCGAGTGGCGTGGTGTGACTGACTATGTTCCTAGTAAAGTGATCTCTTTCTTGAAGGCCTAGCGTATGGTTGGGAAGGTTTGTCTTTCGTATTTAGCTTTTGTGCGGGATGTTGGAGCTGAGACTCCCAGTATTGATTCTGTCCCAGTTGTGAGGGACTTCCCTGATGTATTTCTTGCAGACTTGCCGGGCATGCTGCCGGACAGGGATATTGATTTTGGTATTGACCTGGTGCTGGACACTCAGCCCATTTCTATTCTGTCGTATCATATGGCACCAGCAGAGTTGAAAGAATTAAAGGAGCAGCTTCAGGAACTCCTAGATAAGGGGTTCATTCGGCCTAGTGTGTCACCTTGGGGTACGCCGGTTCGGTTTGTGAAGAAGGATGGCACAATGAGAATGTGCATTGATTACAGGCAATTGAACAAGGTAACAATTAAGAACAAGTATCCTTTACCTCGCATTGATGATCTATTTGACCAGCTTCAGGGAGCGAGGGTGTTCTCCAAGATTGATCTTCGTTCGGGTTATCACCAGTTGAAGATCAGGGATTCAGATATCCTTAAGACTGCTTTCAGGACTAGATATGGTCACTATGAGTTTCTTGTTATGTCTTTTGGGCTGACCAATGCCCCAGCAGCGTTCATGCATCTGATGAACAGCGTGTTCCGACCTTATCTTGGTTCATTTGTTATAGTCTTCATTGATGATATTCTGGTATATTCGCGTAGTCAGGAGGAGCACGCGGAGCATTTGAGTCTAGTGTTGCAGAGATTGAGGGAGGAGGAGCTTTATGCAAAGTTCTCCAAGTGTGAGTTTTGGCTCAGGTCAGTGGCATTCTTGGGACACGTGGTGTCCAGTGAGGGATTCAGGTTGATCCAAACAAGATAGAGGCGATGTAGAGTTGGCCCAGACCGTCCTCAGCCACAGAGATTCGTAATTTTCTTGGTTTGGCAGGCTATTACCGCCGGTTTGTTCGGGGATTCTCATCTATCGCATCGCCCTTGACCAAGTTGACTCAGAAGGGTGCTCCATTTGTATAGTCGGACGAGTGTGAGGAGAGCTTTCAGAAGCTCAAGACAGCTTTGACCACATCTCCAGTATTGGTTCTGCCATCAGCTTCAGGTTCATATACCGTGTATTGTGATGCTTTGAGAGTTGGGCTTGGTTGTGTATTGATGTAGGAGGGTAGAGTTATTGCGTATGCTTCTCGTCAGTTGAAGCCTCATGAGAAGAACTACCCCGTTCATGATTTGGAGTTAGCTGTTATAGTTCATGCATTGAAGATTTGGAGGCATTACTTGTATGGTGTATCTTGTGAGGTATTCACCGATCATCGCAGTCTTCAGCATTTGTTCAAGCAAAAGGATCTTAATTTGAGGCAGCGGAGATGGTTGGAGTTGCTTAAGGATTATGATATCACTATATTGTATCATCCGGGGAAGGCCAATGTGGTGGCCGATGCTTTGAGCCGAAAGGCAATGAGTATGGGGAGTTTGGCGTATATCCCAGTTGGGGAGATACCTCTTGCAGTTGATGTTCAGGCCTTGGCCAATCGGCTTGTGAGGTTAGATATTTCGGAGCCCAGTCGGGTGTTGGCTTGTGTGGTTTCTCGGTCTTCTTTATATGATCGCATCAGAGAGCGCCAGTATGATGATCCGCATTTGCTTGTCCTTAAGGACAGAGTTCATCATGATGATGCTAGAGATGTGACCATCGATAATGATGGTGTGTTGAGGATGCAAGGCCGGATTTGCGTGCCCAATGTGGATGGGCTTCGGGAGTTGATATTGGAGGAGGCCCACAGCTCGCGGTATTCTATTCATCCGGGTGCCGCGAAGATGTATTAGGATCTTAGACAGCATTATTGGTGGCGGAGAATGAAGAAAGACATTGTGGGGTTTGTAGCGCGGTGTCTCAATTGTCAGCAGGTGAAATATGAGCATCAGAGACCGGGCGGCTTGCACCAGCAAATGGTTATTCCCGAGTGGAAGTGGGAGAGGATCACTATGGATTTTGTTACTGGACTCCCACGGACTTTGAAAAAGTTCGATGCTATTTGGGTGATTGTAGACAGGCTGACCAAGTCCGCGCACTTCATTCCTATCTGTACTACTTATTCTTCAGAGCGGCTATATATATTCGGGAGATTGTTCGGTTGCATGGTGTCCTAGTTTCCATCATATCAGATCGGGGCACTCAGTTTACTTCCCAGTTTTGGCAGTCTGTTCAGCGAGAGTTGGTACTCAGGTACAGTTGAGCACAGCCTTTCACCCTCAGACGGATGGGCAGTCCGAGCACACCATTCAGATATTAGAGGATATGCTACGCGCCTGTGTTATTGATTTCGGAGGGTCATGGGACCGGTTTCTACTGCTTGCAGAGTTTGCCTACAACAACAGCTACCAATCGAGTATTCAGATGGCTCCGTATGAGGCTTTGTATGGGAGGCGGTGTAGATCTCCAGTTGGTTGGTTGGAGCCCGATGAGGCTAGGCTATTAGGGATAGATTTGGTTCAGGATGCATTAGATAAAGTGAAGGTAATTCAGGAGAGACTCCGTACGGCGCAGTCGAGGCAGAAGAGTTATGTGGACAGGAAGGCTCGAGATGTATCCTACATGGTTGGTGAGAAGGTCCTGTTGAAGGTTTCGCCCATGAAGGGCGTTATGAGATTCGGAAAGAAAGGGAAGTTGAGTCCGCGATTCATTTGGCCTTTTGAGGTACTTCGGAGGATTGGGGAGGTGGCTTATGAGCTTGCCTTGCCACCCAGCTTGTCGAGTGTGCATCCAGTTTTCCATGTTTCTATGCTCCGGAAGTATATTGGAGACCCGT
This sequence comes from Nicotiana attenuata, assembly GCF_001879085.1. NCBI lineage: Eukaryota > Viridiplantae > Streptophyta > Magnoliopsida > Solanales > Solanaceae > Nicotiana > Nicotiana attenuata. The sequence continues at coordinate 70,224 of NW_017673001.1, forward strand.
CCCATGTTCTGTATTTCAGTACGGTTCAGTTGGAGGGTGATTTGACTTACGATGTAGAGCCAGCAGCCATTTTGGAGCGTCAGGTTCGGATGTTGCGGTCAAAGGATGTAGCTTCAGTGAAGGTGCAGTGGAGAGGTCGGCCCATGGAGGAGGCTACCTGGAAGACCGAGCGGGAGATGCGGAGCAGATATCCTCTCCTATTTGAGGCTTAAGGTATGTTTCTTAACTCGTTCGAGGACGAACGTTTGTTTAAGTTGGGGAGGATGTGACGACCCGGCCAGTCATCTCATGAGTTACCGCTCCGTTTCCCCCATTTCTGCTTCTTTATGCTTCGTTATCCGTGTTTCATGTGATCAAGTTGTTAGTTTGCGTTCAGATTGGATTTGGTAAGAAATGAGACACTTAGTCTCTTTTAAGAAGGTTTAAGTTGGAAAAGTCAACCGGATGTTGACTTATGAGTTAGAGGGCTCGGATGTGAGTTCCGATGGTTCGGTTAGCTTCGGGAGGTGATTTGTGGCTTAGGAGTGTGATCGGAATTGGTTTTGAAGGTCCGGTGTAGAATTAGGCTTGAATTGGCGAAGTTAGTATTTTGGCGATTTCCGGTTGGTAGGTGAGATTTTTATTCGAGGGTCGGAATGGAATTCCGAGAGTTGCTGCAGCTTCGTTATGTGACTTGGGATGTGTGTGCAAAATTTCAGGTCATTCGGACGTGGCTTGGTTGGATTTTTGATCGAAAGCGTATTTCGGAAGTTTTTAGAAAACTTAGGCTTGAATTCGATGAATTTTGGGGAATTTGATGTTGTTTGAGGTGTTTTGATGATTGGAGCAAGTTTGAATAAGGTATTGGGTCATGTTGGTGCTTTTGGGTGAGGTCCCGGGGGCTCGGGGTGATTTCGGATGGCCAACGGGAAGAGTTTGGACTTGAGTGATTGCAGATTTCTGCTGCTTCTGGTGTTTTCGCACCTGCGGTTTGGGGACCGTAGGTGCGGTATCGCAGATGCGTTGATTTAGTCGCAGAAGCGGAAAGGCTGAGGGAGGCCTAGAACCGCAGATGCGGAAAAGGGACCGCACCTGCGGAGCCGTAGATGCGGCGAGTGGACCGCAGATGCGGTTGGGTCCGTTAAGTGAAATTCTGCAGATGCGGGGAGATGACCGCAAAAGCGGAACCGCAGAAGCGGGTTCTGGACCGCAAATGCGGTTATGACTGGGCAGAAGGTATATATAGTTCTTCTTTGCGATTTTTGAAAGGTTTATTCATTTTAACTTCAGACTTAGAGTTTTTGGGCAATTTTGAAGAGACATTTCAAGGGAACTTCGATAAGGTAAGGATTTTGGACCTAAAACACACTTCTATGGTAATTTTCCACGGATTGGGACTGGAATTGAAGGAATTTATGGACAAAAATGGAAGAACTAGGGCTTGGGATTTTGAACTTTTGAATTGGGATTTGAGGGGTCATTTGGACTCCGATTTTGGTGTTCTTTATATCCATAGACTCGTGGAGTGATAAGGAACCCGTTGATGTAAAAATTTCTGAGTTTCGAGAAGTGGGCCCGAGGCTCAGGTTTTGCTAATTTCGGGATTTTAGATATTTTTCGATTGTTTTCGCTTGGGTCGTGTTCCCTTAGCCTATTGTGACGTATTCGTTCTGATTTTTGTTAGATTCGACGCGCATGGAGGCCGATTCGAGAGACAAGGGCGTCGCGAGCTAGAGATTTAGCCAGTTCGAGGTGAGTAATGATTTTAAATGATGTCCTGAGGGTTTGAAACCCCGGATTTGCACATCGTAGTGCTATATTGAGGTGACTTGCACGCCGGATAGCGAGCGTGGGGTAGAGCACCATTGGGGATTGTGACTTGGTCCGTCCCGATTGATGAATTTACCGCTTATTTGACCGAAACTTATTTGTTACCATCATGATTTGGGCTAATTGCCATATTTGGGCTTCGTGCCAACTATTTAAATCCCTCGGGGATTTTGACTGATTTTTTCCTCACTTCACTTGTTAAAATCATATCCTCAGTCATGTTTCTATCTGTTTTAAACGATTTGAGACGGTTTAATGATTTTATTTCTAAATGAGAGGAATGTGTGGGCTGAGATGCCTATCTTCTATTATTGTGCCCGAGGGGCTGTGAGGTTAATGACTGAGAAGGGTTGAGAACCCCACGGTGAGGATATTATATATGTTATGGATCGGGCTGCACGCCGCAGCAATACTTATACGGATCGGGCTGCGCGCCGCAGCAATATAGCGCTTGGGCTATAGGAGTCCCTCCGGAGTCTGCACACCCCCAGTGAGCGCAGTCGACTATCTATATGGATCGGGCTGCGCACCGCAGCGATGTACGGATCGGGCTGCACGCCGCAGCGGTTATTCTGATTTCTATTATTGTGAGAGATATGAGTCGAGTGCTGAGAAAGTATACCGAGTGGTTAATACTGTGCCCGAGGAGCGGATTCCTACTTGTTATTTACCTGTTAAATTACCTGTTTTGCTTGATTTAAAGGAATTTCATTCGACTTCTTCACTGGTTTACTGCTTTAAGTGATTTTACTGCTCGATATAGAATTGCTTTGTGCCTTTATGTGTTTTCTTGCTTTCATCCATTATTTATAATTATTACTCACTGGGTCGGAGTACTCACATTACTCCCTGCACATTGTGTGCAGATCTAGGTGTTCCAGAGGCTGAGTGAGAGTTTTCCCGCTGATCAGTATTTGCCGGAGTTATCGAGGTTGCTGCATGGCGTCCGTAGACCCGATTTCTCCTTCTATCTGTATTAGATTATTCAGACTTGTAATAGAGGCTCTTGACTTGTGACACCGGATTGGTGGGCTATGTAGTGGTATTATCTTTGACTTTCGCATATTTAACTTGCTGTTTCAGACTTTTATTATGCTAAACTGGTATTTAAACTATGTTAGCTGGTAATAAACTCTATAAGAAATGGGTTGAGATTGTTAGTTGGTCAGGCTTGCCTAGCATGTGTTGGGCGCCATCACGATCGGGGTTAGGTCGTGGCAGGTCTGTGGATGGATTTAAATATGAATATGGGCTCTATATCGGGCCGAATGTGTTCGTTTCAGCATATTCTCTCCTTATGGAGGAGTATTCGGGCGTTGGATTTTAATTCGTTGTCGGCTACTTCATGTAATGCTATATTGTGCCGTGTGGTTGCAAAACGGCTTGGTAAATTTCTTATGTGTTGAAGTTCCGCGTAGCGATGATGTTATATGAGCAGGATGGCTCTCGAGATTCAGATCGTATATCGCACCTCAGTTGTGCTTGAGTTTTGTAGCCTATGGCACTATATGTCTCCCCAAGGATGGTATTATGCACTTAGGGTGCTTGTGACCAATATTCGGTATTTTGTTGTAATGGGCAATTTAGCTCGATGTATATCTCCTTATGTGAATTCTATGTGTGGATCGGGTGGCACGCCGCCATGGGTATGTTATTTGGATCAGGTTGCACGCCGCAACAGTGTGATGTTGAGTACAGTTTTCTATATGCTATTTTTGTATGCCTTGCTTCCTATTTTCTAAGGAAAGTCCATATTAGTTCGTGATTTGAGTAGTTCCTTCCAGAATTCGTTTTCCTTTTATCACGTTCGAGTTCATAGCCTATTGGCACATTGTGGCATCATATGAGACTTTTGATCATGTCTGGGTGGCTTATTGCCTGAGCAGTTTGTACTGGGTGAGATGAGATCATTGGATTTAGGATAAGTGCAATATGATTATATGAAGTATATTAAGGAGCTAAGACCATTATTTGGTTCAAAATGAGGTGATGGTTCTTGTCAGGAGTATATACCTAATGATTTGTTGATTCGGCAGTTGGGTATGAATTTCTACGCACCTCTTCCGTCTTGGCGGTATTGTGAGAGCTAGAGCAAGACCTATGTAGGTCATGAGGTGCAATTGGAGCATCAGATTTGTGGAATTTCGACTAATTTGATCAGAGAATGTTATTGTGGTCCTGTGAGTAAAGTGGTGCAAGGTGTGAATTCAGCTAAGGTATGCAGTCATGTTTTGGTGTTGCGGGTAGTTATTGATACGTTTAGCGTATGTTTGAACATGCCTGGCAGAGAATTCCGAATGTAGGAATTGGGCTCTAAGGCTTATTTGCTTAAGTGAAAAAGGATATCTTCTGATTGATCGAGCTAGGGTGCCCAGCTGAGTTGTGGTAGCACAGGTACGTGCTTGAGGTGTTAAACAGTAATTTTGGACAACCCCAACTCAGTTCATAGCACGTTCGAGGACGAACGTATGTTTAAGTGGAAGAGAATGTAACGATCCGACCGGTCGTTTTGAGCTCTAGCACGTCGCTCAGCAGTTTGGGGCCATGAGCAACTTCACTTCAGGTATTATGACTTGTACGCATGATCGGAATTGAATTCCGGGGAATTCGGAGTTGATTTGGAAAGGGAATTCTCATTTCGGAAGCTTTAGGTGGAAAGAATTGACTAAGATTGGATTTATGAGTAAATGACCTCGGAATCGGGATCTGAAGGTTCCAGTAGGTTCGTATGATGATTTCAGACTTGGGCGTATGCCCGGATCGGGTTTTGGATGACCCGGGAGCGTTTTGGCGCCTATTATGGAAGTTAGTATTTTGGAAGAAATTTCATAAGTTTGGGTTGAAACGCATTTCAGTGTTATCGATGTCCGTTTGGGATTCCGAGTCTGGGAGTAGCTTCGTATGGTGATTCTGGAGTTGGGAGCGTGATAGGAAATGAATTTGGAGGTCCGTATGTCATTTTGAAGTCATTTGGCTAAAGATAGAAATTTAAAGGTTTTTGAGAAGTTTGACCGAGAGTTTGACTTTTTGATATCGGGGTCGGATTCCAATTTCCGAAAGTTGGAGAAGGTTCATAATGACGAATATGACTTGTGTGCAAAATTTGAGGTCAATCGGACGTGATTTGACGGGTTTTGGCATCGAATGTAGAAGTTTGAAATTTCAAAGTTCATAAAGTATGTATTGGAGTACGATTCATGATTTCGACGTTGTTTGATGTGATTTTAGGCCTCGAGCGAGTTCGTATCATATTTTGGCACATGTTGGTATAATTGGTTAAGGTTCCGAGGGCCTCGAATGTGACGACCCAAAGGGTCATCACCTATTTTTTAATTGAATTCTGCGTCTCCGAGGCGTTGAAAACCTCATTTAGAGTTGCCTCGATTTACGTGCGCAGTCCGGGCGCGTAGCCGGAAAGCTTAAATATGAAATTCTGTGAAAATGCTAAGTTTTGATGTTAAAATGAATAAATTTGACCTTGGTCAACGTTTTGGGTAAACGGACCCGGACCCGTGATTTGACGGTCCCGGAGTGTCCGTAGGAAAATATGGGACGTGGGCATATGCCCGGAATCGAATTCCGAGGTCCCACGCCCGAGAAATGAATTTTTTAGTAAAATTGTTTTCTGCAATTGTTTAAGGAAATTGGAAATAAAATCTGGTTAGAAAGTGATGGTATCGGGCCCGTATTTTGGTTCCGGCGCCCGGTACGGGTCTTATATATGTTTTAAGTCCTTCCTGTGAAATTTGGTTGAAAACGGATGTCGTTTGACGTGATTTGGACCTAAATTGGAAAAAAAATGATATTTTGTGAAGTTTGAAAGAATTCTTGAATTTTGAGGTTTAATTCGATGTTTATGATGTTATTTTGGCGATTTGATCGCACGAGTAAGTCCATAGGATGTTTTTGAGGTTGTGTGTATCATTGGTTTGGAGCCCCGAGGGCTCGGGTGAGTTTTGGATAGGGCACGGGTGCATTTTTGGACTTTGAAAAATAGCTGGTGTGTTCTGATCTGTAGGCTTCGCATTTGCGAAGCCAATCTCGCAAATGCGAGCTCGCAAATGCGATGCCCGCCTAAATCCTCTGTGATCGCAAATGCGAAACTTTGGGATTTCTGAAGGGTTCGCAAATGCGAACCCTGTTTCGCAATTCCCACATCTGCAGAGGTCGGGATTCGCAATTGCGAACCCCTGTTCGCATTTCCCATATCTGAGACCTGCAATTTTCTATACTTAGCCAATTTTTAAGTCATTTTTACACCATTTTCAAAACACAACTCCTTTGGGCGATTTTTCCAAGAACAATCTTCTTCCAAATCAATTGTAAGTTAGTTTTTACTCATTTCTTTCAATCATTAACATCTTTTAACATGATTTCAACTTAAAATCAAAGATTTTCATGGGGAAAATTGGGTGTTTTGGGTAGAACCTAGGTTTTTCAAAAATTGGGGATTTGGACCTCGATTTGAAGTCCGATTTCAAAATAAATTACATATTTGAGTTCGTGGGGGAATGGGTAATCGGGTTTTCGTTCGAACCTCAGGTTCTAACCACGTGGGCCCGGGGGCGATTTTTGACTTTTTGGGTAAAACTTTGGAAAACTCATTTTCATGCATTGGGGTTGATTCATTTAGCACTTATTGATGTAATTAAGTAATTTGTGATTAGATACGAGCGAATTGGCGGTGGAATCACGGGGTAAAGCTATAATTGAGGCTTGAGTTGTATTCAAGGCATTGAGGTAAGTGTTTGGTCTAACCCTAGCTTGAGGAATTAGGAGTTGAGTCTTATATGCTAATTGCTTCTTCTTGAGTATGATGTATAGGCATGGTGACGAATATCTATACGTTGGTGCCGAGCATGACCGTGAGTCTTAAATTGATAGTTGTTGTGTTCTTAAATGACACTTAGGATGCTTTAAACTGATGACTCTTGATATTGAGTAGAGATTTAGTTTATTCTCGTGGACTTTATTTATGCTTGAGCACTGGTATTAATCGAGCTGAGTAAGAGTTGAGTTAGGATTTGGTTATAGCTGATTCTCTCTTGCCGGGATGGTTATTTGATATTGTAGTTCCCTTGCCGGGAAACTATTATTATATTGCTTTTATTTCCTTGCCGGAAATTTTATTGTGACTTTGTTATTGATTGAAATGGGAGCGGGTGGTACGCCTACCACAAGTTATTGATTGAAATGGGAGCGGGTGGTACGCCTACCAGAAGTTATTGATTGAAATGGGAGAGGGTGGTACGCCTACCACAAGATATTGATAAAATGGGAGCGGGTGGTACGCCTACCACGAGTTATGATGCAATGGGAGCGGGTGGTACGCCTACCACGTGATTTGATGAAATGGGAGCGGGTGGTACGCCTACCACGGAAACATTGAGAAATGGGATCGGGTTGCACGCCTGCAACGAGATGTGTACTGACAGTGAAATCTGCTTTATTTCCCTTATCCGTGTTAGAGTTAATTTACTGATGTTCCTTATTATTCTCTTGAAATTCTGTATTATCTGCTATCCCCGAAGCATGTTCCCCTCCCATTTAAAATGTTTATTCTTGATATATTTCTCGCTGTAGATGTGTATATATAACTGCACAGGTTTATGTTGTAGTCATGTCTAGCCTCGTCACTACTTCGCCGGGGTTAGGCTAGGCACTTACCAGCACATGGGGTCGGTTGTTCTGATACTACACTCTGTGATCTTTTGCACAGATCCAGGTACCGGACAATAGCAGTAGTTTGGGAGCTAGTCTTCAGTCCACGAGATTCCCGAGGTAGTCCTGCAGGCGTCCGCAAGCCCGGCATCTCCTCTATCTTTATTTATGATCTGTTTCCTTTTGTATCCGAGACAGACTTTATTCCTTGTTTCAGACAGTTGTATGTAGCACTCTTAGTTAGTCCATGAATGTTGTGACACCAGTCCCGGGTAGAGACATATGTGGATTTTCCTTTAATTTCATATTTTCGCTGTGATTCTAATATTTAACGACTTGTTGATATGATTGGTAAAAAGAAATTTAAAATGAAAGAGTTAGGAGTTTATGATTTGTGGCTTGCCTAACTTCTACGAGAAGGCGCTATCACGACCCCCGAGGGTGGGAAATCCGGGTCATGACATCGGATGGATTTCGGAAGGTTAACGAAATGAATTTTGGACCAAAGAGTTGCTGAAATTTTCTGTAGAAAGCTGTATTGACAGCAACTAGTGCAATCGTGGAGATGAATTTGGAAGCTTATATCTCGAAATCAATAAGGAATCTGAAAATTTGCAAAATATAAAAGTTGTTGCCCTTGCATTCTAGTTTCCATAAAGTTAAACCATTCATGATTTGGACATTATATCAGAAAGTTATGACCGACTGAATATGGCTGGTGGAGCAGTTTCGACAGAATTTTCTGATGCATGGAGCCGAATTTAGAAGCTCATATCTCGAAATATATAAAGAGTTATATGGTGTGCAACCTATCAAATGAAATATCTTCGAGTCTAGTTTCTAAATCTTCAAACCGTTTGATATTTGGATATTTCCACAAGGAGTTATGGGCGTTTTAACAGAAGGTGTACAGCAGGGAAAATTGTAATAGGATGTACAACCTGCACAACGCAAGGTACAACTCGATAAAGCCTGGGCAGATTGTTTTAAACACGAGTTTTGGCCCATTTCTTTCATTTCTTTCATTTGGCTTGGACGATTTTGGAGAGCTCAAGGAGGGATTTTCACCAAGCAACACTAGGTAAGTGATTTCTTCCTATTTTTGAGTTAAATATGTGATCTTACATGTATTTAGACATGGAAAATTAGTATAAATTTGGGATTTTTGGGGAAGACCTAGAATTTGGAATTTTGGACTTTTACCTTGAATTTGAGCCTAAAAAATAGAGAAAATTCTATATTTGAGTTAGTAAAGCTATGGGTAGAATTTATCTTCGAGAAATTTCGGAATCCGGGCACGTGGGCCCGAGGACATTTTGGTCAACTTTTCGAGCGGAGTTGGGAACTTATATAATTTGAATTATTACAAGTATTAGAGTGAATTTTTATTGGTTTTCCCATTGTTTGAATAGTTTTGGGGCGCTATGCATCAATTGGATTCGTTGGAAGGGCTTGGAAGCCGGTTATGGAAATTTCGGAGCGAGGTGAGTCTCCTTTCTAACCTTGTAAGAGGGAATTGTCCCCCATAGGTGAAATAATTGGTTATGTGCTCCTATTTGTGGGGGCTGCGTATGCACGAGGTGACGAGAGTCCGTGCGTAGCTACTAATATGTGTAAGTTCGGGTAGTCTAGGACCCAAAAGTATGCTATACTTGGAATATCTGTGATCTTACTGACAGTTAAATTTCTTAAATCCTATCAAATTGGTAAATGAATTTCTAAGAGGATTAAACTTCATTTTTTTTAAATCATTAAAAGAGAATTGGCTTTTATTTGGATAAATGTTCCCCGATAAATTCTTAATTTGTTGTTTGAGCATGTATTTCTATGTGTACCTGCGTGGCATGTATGCTTCGCGAGCAGGGTGATTGTTTAGTTAAATTTGACCGCGTCGCATGTATGATTCGCGAGCCAGGTATTAGATGCATCTATGGTTCGCGTCGTTCGACCCTCGGCAGTGCACATTTTACATTTATGTTGGATCGGGCCGTACGACCTCGACATGAGTTGCGTATGCTTGTATTGCCTGCCTCGAGATTTATTGAGATTGATATCTGCTCTCCCCGACTTGAGTTAATTGTTAATTAATGGATTATGAATCCGTAGACTTTTAATAAAAAGGAACTTTTACCTGTTTCGTGGCTCATTTGAATTTACTGTCGTTCTAAATAAGTCTGTGATTCATCGCATGAATAATATTATTATTGGACCATTAGTAAGTGTCGATGTTGCCATCTCGTCTCCACTTCTTCGAGATTAGGCGGGATACTTACTGAGTACACGTTGTTTTCGTACTCATGCTACAGTTATTGTGCATTTTGTTGCACAGGTACAGGTATTACTAGTGGCCTACTGGGCGTAGCAGCATGGATGATACGGAGATTAGGTGAGCTGTATTTCTCGAGGCGACCCGCAGCTAGTATAGTCTCTCTCTCAGCATTGTATTTACTTTCTGTCCAATTTGTGTTCCGGACAGTTACTGTACTTTATTCGATTTCATAGAAATTGCTCATGCACTTGTGACACCGGGTTCTGGGATGATTATGAATTATTTTGTATTAATTGCTTAACATTCAATTAATTTGAAACGATTATCTTCTACTGGTAAATTTGAAGGAAAGTCATAATTTTCAAGAGTATTAAAACGAGAATTTAGTTAAGTATTATGGTTGGCTTGCGTGACAGTGGTGTCCGGCGCCATCACGACCCTTAGTGGAATTTGGGTCGTGACAACATGGTATCGGATCACTAGGTTGCCTTAGGTCTCACGAGTCATGAGCAAGTCTTGTAGAGTCTCGCGGATCGGTACGGAGACGTCTGTACTTATCTTCGGGAGGCTACAGGGCTGTTAGGAGCACTTCCCTTCTTGATTTCCTCATCGTGCGACTTGATTCCTTGAGGCTTATGCCCTTGTTTCCTTCCTATTCTATCTTACGCGACGCGAACCACTTGTTATAAATCGAGAATTGAAGAATTTTAATGGTACTACAAATGTGGTGCCGGATGTTTCTCCCGGTATAGTTGGGTGAGCTATTGTCGTCGCCTTGCGGAAGGATTTTTCTATCGTTTCGGCTCGATAGTTGTGCTTCTAAGAGCTTGGAGGCTATGCACAGGTTGCTATGATGCTCGCGATTGGTTATCACACAGTATTGACTTGTTGGTAGGAGACTTGCCTGTGTGTTAGGGCGGTGAATGAGTTGAAAGGAAATCTACTCAGTGCACGATTCAGAGATATGATATTTCACTTCCGGCGGAGGAAAAGCAATTGGCCTATGAATGTCCAGATTTGGGGTGATGGAGTAACGAGACTTCGTAATTTCGAGCGTGGTGGAATTTTTATCTGCGATGTAGTGTCGTCGTCCTCGATTGTATGTATTAAGTTCGCCGGTGTTATGGTCTTCTACAATTCGCCCTTGGGGTAGGATATTGTGAAATAATATTGGAGAAACGACTGTTGGGTCTCGCGGGGTGCGGTGGTTCAGGATTGAATCGGTGTTTCTAATGTCGACGTCTCGAGAAAGATGATCTCCGGAAAGGGTTAAAGTTAGTAAGCAATTTGTGGGTTCAAGTGCTACGAAGATAGATTTTATTAGGGCAAAAACTCAACAGCAAAGGAGGAGGAAGGACGTGTGGGAAGTGTCAGGCGATGGTTAAACTTCCAGAAGGCCAGGTATAAGAAGTGAAGGTCGAGTAATTGATTAAAGGAGTGAGTTCCGGCAAAGTGGGAGAGTGGCGGACGATGATTGGGTCTACCGATTTAATTTGAAGCATGGTCTATTACGCGGCAGGAGAATTGATATGACGGAGAGGAGCTGTTTGAAATGAAGAAGGATACAACATAACTTTGAATTGGAAGGATGTTGCCGCACATTTAATTGATGTCCACGAGGGGTGAATGGTCTTTTACATCTAGAGAGTGAGCTCAGACTCCGGTGGGTTATCTCCAGTGAGTAGATCGGTGGTGTTACACCCCGTGTTTTCGTACGTAAGAGTACATCATAAGTCAATTAATGTAAGCTCAGAAAGGGAATCATCTTTTAAAGCTTACAAAGTTAGTTCATCATGTTAACGTGGAGGTTAAAAATATTTAAGATCATAAGTACCAAGTAGCAAGAGGGTTTGAAGGCTTAGAAGCTAAACGAATTGAAGAAAATAAGTTTCGTCGAAAGTCGACAAGTTGGAATATTTTATCATGTACTTTTGGGGTGATACTAGGGTTATTAACATTATAAGGAGATTATATTATGAGTTATTTTAGTCGTACGATAGTTGGTGTTATGTTTTGAAGTCAAGCGAGTTGTGGAACAAAAGTTGGAAAAGGTCATCACAAGTTCCATTTATAATATGCTGAAATTTAGGTCAAATGTAGATGCACTTTTCTCCCAATATACTTGGAATCAATGGATTATCTACATATCAAATTGAAGATCTACGAGTCTAGTTTCCAATGCATTAAACCGTTTGTCGATACGATATTGGAGTAGAGAGATATTTGCATTTTCGCGAGACAGCGCAGACTGGTAGGTGACAAGTAGGTGCATCACCTACTTGCCAAAATGAGAGGATTTAATTAAAAGCCCCAAAGTCGGCCAAGAGGGGTCTTTTAAGGGAATAAAAACTGAGTTATTTCACCTGTATTTCAGACCAAGAAAACCTAATTGAACCCCTGCAACTCCTCCCCCAAAATCCCACACAAACCCTAGGGTATTCCGGGTGTTACGACGCGATTCTAGTGCTGAAAAGTCCGGACAGCATGCTAGTTTCTCTTTCTCCTTCTTGTATCCGTGTTGAGGAACTTATTTTTGATGAAAAAGGACCAGGTTTCGTGGGTGATACTCAGTACAAAGTAAGTTTATGCTTCTCCTTCCATTATCTACGCGTTTGCGAGTTGTAACTCGATCGTAAAGAATAGACCTAGCTAGTTTCGGAAGAATGGTATGTTGTTTGATCTTGTGCAATGGTTGGCTGGTTGTGAACTTATTTTTAAGTTAAATTCATGGCTGGTTTATTGTATAAGAGCTGTAATGATGTACTTTTGGTTGTATTTCTCAATTTGAAAGAAAAGACAAGTCGAAACGTGTTTAAGTAAACCGAAAAATTATGTTTGAGTTGATGAACTTGTGGGACTATTTTTGGGCTGTTTCGTGTTGGTATGGGTTGTCTCTTTTACTACTGTTTTGATGGAGTTGAAAGGAGGAAGGGTGTGGAGAAACACCATATAATGGCAAGGTTGTTTGTTGGTCGTTCATCGTAACATTTTCGGATTGTTTGACACTATTATGGTTGTCGTGTTGTGTATGAAGCGATAGGGGTATGTTGGGCTGTTTGTGATTGTTTTGACTAGTGTGAAGTCATATATATAGGGGAGGTGCTGTCCATTTCATTGTAAAATAGATTGTGGTCGATACATAATAGTTACGACGCTTAAACGATAACGAGAGTGTCATTTCTCTTATTGTAGACTAAGGAGCTGTGAAATTGCATAGCTTGAGGTTGGGAAGAATATACAAGGTATGTTAAGTCTCTTCCTTCATTCTTTTGGCATGATCTATAGTGAAACGAACGTAAACGATACGCTATTTCATAATGAATCTACTCCTAGCAACTAAGGTTGTCCATGTTGTTCTTTCCTTACAAAGTTATTCCAAGAAAGTATGTATGATCCTTGAGTCCTAGTAAAGTTCATATTGATGGTATGATGTCCATAATATTAATCGATGGTGCAATGACCTTATGTCACGCCAAAAGGTTTAGAACGTGACTCCATGAGTCTAGCATGGATTATATATGTATCTATTTTACTCTAGCGAGCCGCGCTATAGTCGGTCGGGTATGACACCTATTGTGCAACCACTGATCAGTTGTGTTGATCGAGCTCCACGTGGCCGGGTACGTTTTTACCGAGTCCTCTTTGAGGCCGGGTATGATATGATGATGATGATGCCCACAGAGGCGTATGTTTTTAAAAGTTTATGTATATATATGTATTATGCATTTCATGTCAGTAGCCCCCAGAGGCACTCAGATGTTACAGGTTGTATCTCCTCTATCTCTCTTTACATTACTGTTCTTATTTATGCTTTCCTGCTTTACATACTCGGTACTTTATTCGTACTGACGTCCCTTTTGCCTGGGGACGCTGCGTTTCATGCCCGCAGGTCCCGATAGACAGTTTGACATTCCTCCTAATAGGCTATCAGCTCAGCGAAGGTGGTTGTGTACTCCACTTGCTCCGGAGTTGCCTATTTGGTCAGTATGCTTTGGATATGTATTGATTGGTATGGCGGGGCCCTGTCCCGACCTTTATGATTTTATGTACTCTTAGAGGCTTGTAGATAGATGTCAGGTGTATGGATACTTGTATGGCCTTGTCGGCCTATATTTTGAGTTTACAAATGGTCATGTCGGCCTTAATGTCACATGTATAAGTTTGTATATCATGTTGGGTCATCATACGTTAAGTATTCCCTTATGTTTTATTCTTGTTATCTCATAAAGGGTTTTCTAGGTCATTTACCCATGATAGTATGATAAGAAAGATATGTTACGTTGGTACTCGATTGAGTAAGGCACCGGGTGCCCGTCGCGGCCCTTCGGTTTGGGTCGTGACAGGTGGTCGCATGATTGGCGAAGCTTCTTCGAAGAATTCTATTGGTTATACAGCGAAGTGATCGGTCGTGCGAATGTGGATGATGATTCGGAGTATAAAAGGGGGTTTTGCGGAAAGATTCCGGGAATTTTGGCGGTTGATTGCGCAAGGTTGTGTCAATAAGAGAAAAGAAACCTGGCAAATTCCAGAGTTGTGTAATAGTGGCTTCAAGCTAAGTGGGAGAGCCCCACCTCCTATGATTGGGTTGCATGGTTAACTACTTGCGAGGTTTCTAGGTATTATATATTGATGGGTTAATTCAGCTATGAGAATAGAACATAAGTGGTAATCTGAGCAAAAGAATTGTTAAAGGTGTGCTATGATTGGCCTTATTGGCTCATGCTCAGACTTGGGGAAGGAATCAGGATTTATGCCCTGTATAAGTGCGGGTTTCAAGGAAAATTATTCGGCCGGGTGCTTCGTCGAGAGGGTATTCATGCGCTAGAATATTCATGGAGTTGATTATATTCGGGGCCAAGTCAGAGCGGGTGGCTCTCAACAACGGTCCTAGTGGATTCAAGGGGATAAAGTGTGGTGCCTAATGATTTCAAGCCTATAGGTACAGTTGAGAATCAAGCTTTGTAGTAGCTTATGAGAAGGTGCCGAGAATGTTCTATGATGTTTTGACCTACAGCGTAGCAACTGGGAGGTATGAAATGGTTCATGGGGTTTGAGACAGCATGGTCTTGAGATTTACGATCACTCGGGATGAGTGCGGATGAAGTGTGTTATGTGTTGAATGGAGTTATTATTATTTCTAAGGCAATAAAGGATAAATTGGAAGAAGATAGACTGGTTAGCCATAGTTGAATTGGCATATTGGTGGTAGTAATCAGTTCCTCCAGCAAATTATGCAAATGATTGGTGGCTTAGACCACTACTTAGAGATTGGCATGTTAGACGGAGTGGGTTGTATGGAATTGGAAGTGAGGATCAAGGTTGCGGTTTTGTGTTGACAAGGATTTCACGAGCTCGGATGAGCAGGAAAGGCGTTTTTGACTGATTAGAGTAAGCTGGCATTGTCTTCAGCATCACTTGGGATCGGTGTTTTGTGAGAGAGGCTTTGTATCCTGGTTATGGATTCTTGATCGCTTTTCAGCGTTAGTGCAGCCGGTAGCCTGGATGTGCAGGCTTGTTATCTGTTACGGAAGATCGTAGGAGCATGTCCCACGGGAAGATTGTATAAGTGTGGCAGGTAGTCACTTGATTGATTGGAGAATGAAACCAAGTATGAAGATTGTGGCGATATGGTTCATTGGAGGATTTATGCCTGGAGGGCACTCGGTTTATTAGGTTGTGGACCGTGGAGGATTACTTCGGTTATGATGGTTGTTCTTGTGTGTTATGGGGAAAAGGGGTTATTATGGACCCAGAAAAGATTATTGGCCTAGTTCGGTATGATCAGAATCGGCTTGAGGTCTGTGGATGGATTCAATTATGAATATGGGCTCTATATCGGGCCGAATGTGTTCGTTTCAGCATAGCTTTCCTTATGGAGGAGTATTCAGGCGTTGGATTTTAATTCGTTGTCGGCTACTTCATGTAATGCTATATTGTGCCGTGTGAGTTGCGAAACGGCTTGGTAAATTTCTTATGTGTTGAAGTTCCGCGTAGCGATGATGTTATATGAGCAGGATGGCTCTCGAGATTCAAATCGTATATCCCACCTCAGTTGTGCTTGAGTTTTGTAGCCTATGGCACTATATGTCTCCCCAGGGATGGTATTATGCACTTAGCGTGCTTGTGACCGATATTCGGTATTTTGTTGTAATGAGCAATTTAGCTCGATGTATATCTCTGTATGTGAATTCTATGTGTGGATCGGGTGGCACGCCACCATGGGTATGTTATTTGGATCGGGTTGCACGCCGCAACAGTGTGATGTTGAGTACAGTTTTCTATATGCTATTTTTGTATGCCTTGCTTCCTATTTTCTAAGGAAAGTCCATATTAGTGCGTGAGTTGAGTAGTTCCCTCCAGAATTCGTTTTCCTTTTATCACATTCGAGTTCATAGCCTATTGGCACATTGTGGCATCATATGAGACTTTTGAACATGTCCGGGGTGGCTTATTGCTTGAGCGGTTCGTACTGGGTGAGACGAGATCATTGAATTTAGGATCAGTGCAATCTGATTATATGAAGTATATTAAGGAGCTAAGACCATTATTTGGTTCAGAATGAGGTGATGGTTCTTGTCAGGAGTATATACCCAATGATTTGTTGATTCGGCAGTTGGGTATGAATTTCTACACACCTCTTCTGTCTTGGCGGTATTGTAAGAGTTAGAGCAAGACCTATGTAGGTCATGAGGTGCAATGGGAGCATCAGATTCGTGGAATTTTGACTAATTTGATCAGAGAATGTTATTGTGGTCCTGTAAGTAAAGTGGTGGAAGGTGTGAATTCAGCTAAGGTATGCAGTCATGTTTTGGTGTTGCGGGTAGTTATTGATACGTTGAGCGTATGTTGGAACAGGCCTGGCAGAGAATTTCGGATGTAGGAATTGGGCTCTAAGGCTTATTTGCTTAAGTGAAAAAGGATATCTTCAGATTGAATGAGCTAGGGTGCCCAGCTAAGTTGTGGTAGCACAGGTAGGTGCTCGAGGTGTAAAACAGTGATTTCGGACAACCCCAACACAGTTCTTAGCACGTTCAAGGACGAACGTAAGTTTAAGTAGGAGAGAATGTAACGACCCGACCGGTCGTTTTGAGCTCTAGCGCGTCGCTCAGCAGTTTGGGGCCATGAGCAGCTTCACTTCAGGTATTATGACTTGTACGTATGATCGGAATCGAATTCCGGGGAATTCAGAGTTAATTTGGAAAGGGAATTCTCATTTCGGAAGCTTTAGGTTGAAAGAATTGACTAAGATTGGATTTTAGAGTAAACGACCTCGGAATCGGGATCTGAAGGTTCCAGTAGGTTCGTATGATGATTTCGGACTTGGGCGTAAGCCCGGATCGGGTTTTGGATGACCCGGGAGCATTTTGGCGCCTATTATGAAAGTTAGCATTTTGGAAGAAATTTCATAAGTTTGGGTTGAAGTGCATTTCAGTGTTATCGATGTCCGTTTGGGATTTCGAGTCTGGGAGTAGCTCCATATGGTGATTCTGGAGTTGGGAGCGCGATAGGAAATGAATTCGGAGGTCCGTATGTCATTTTGAAGTCATTTGGCTTAAGATAGAAATTTGAAGGTTTTTGAAAAGTTTGACCGAGAGTTTGACTTTTTGATATCGGGGTTAGATTCCAATTCCGAAAGTTGGAGCAGTTCCGTAATGTCGAATATGACTTGTGTGCAAAATTTGAGGTCTATCGGACGTGATTTGACGGGTTTTGGCATCGAATGTAGAAGTTTGAAATTTCAAAGTTCATAAAGTTTGGATTGGAGTACGATTCATGATTTCGACGTTGTTTGATGTGATTTGAGGCCTCGAGCGAGTTCGTATCATGTTTTGGAACATGTTGGTATAATTGGTTAAGGTCCCGAGGACCTCAGGTGGATTTCGGAAGGTTAAAGAAATGAATTTCGGACCAAAGAGTTGCTGATATTTTCTGCAGAAAGCTGTTTTGACAGCAACTAGTGCAATCGCGGAGCTGAATTTGGAAGCTTATATCTCGAAATCTATAAGGAATCTGAAAATTCTCAAAACAAAAAAGTTGTTTCCCTTGAATTCTAATTTCCAGAAAGTTAAACCATTCATGATTTGGACATTTTATCAGAAAGTTATTGTCGATTGAACATGGCTGGTGGAGCAGTTTCGACAGAATTTTCTGATGCATGGAGCCGACTTTAGAAGCTCATATCTCGGAATATATAAAGATTTATATGGTGTGTAACCTATCAAATGGAAGATGTTCGAGTCTAGTTTCTAAATCTTCAAACCGTTTGTCATTTGGATATTTCCACAAGGAGTTATGGGCGTTTTAACAGAAGGTGTACAGCAGGGAAAATTATAATAGGATGTACAACCTGCACAACGCAAGGTACAACTCGATGAAGCCTGGGCAGATTGTTTTAAACACGAGTTTTGGCCCATTTCTTTCATTTGGCTTGGACGATTTTGGAGAGCTCGAGGAGGGATTTTCACCAAGCAACACTAGGTAAGTGATTTCTTCCTATTTTTGAGTTAAATATGTGATCTTACATGGATTTAGACATGGAAAATTAGTATAAATTTGGGATTTTTGGGGAAGACCTAGAATTTGGAATTTTGGACTTTTACCTTGAATTTGAGCATGAAAATTAGAGCAAATTGTATATTTGAGTTAGTAAAGCTATGGGTAGAATTTATCTTCGAGAAATTTTGGAATCCGGGCACGTGGGCCCGAAAGCATTTTGGTGAACTTTTCGAGCAGAGTTGGGAACTTATATAATTTGAATTATTACAAGTATTAGAGTGAATTTTTAATTGTTTGCCTGTTGTTTGAATAGTTTTGGGGCGTTATGCATCAATTGGAGTCGTTGGAAGGGCTTGGAAGCCGGTTATGGAAATTTCGGAGCGAGGTGAGTCTCCTTTCTAACCTTGTAAGAGGGAATTGTCCCCATAGGTGAAAAAATAATTGGTTATGTGCTCCTATTTTTGGGGGCTACGTACGCACGAGGTGACGAGAGTCCGTGTGTAGCTACTAATATGTGTATGTCTGGGTAGTCTAGGACCCAAAAGCATGCTATACTTGGAATATTTGTGATCTTATTGACAGTTGAATTTCTTAAATCCTATCAAATTGGTAAATGAATTTCTAAGAGGATTAAACATCATTTTTCATAAATCATTAAAAGAGAATTGGCTTTTATTTGGATAAATATTCCCCGATAAATTCTTAATTTGCTGTTTGAGCATGTATTTCTATGTGTACCACCATCGCATGTATGATTCGCGAGCAGGGTGGTTGTTTAATTAAATTTGACCCCGTCGCATGTATGATTCGCGAGCGGGGTAATAGATGCATCTATGGTTCGCGCCGTTCAACCCTCGGCAGTGCACATTTTACATTTATGTTGGATCGGGCCGTACGACCTCGGCATGAGTTGCGCATGCTTGTATTGCCTGCCTCGAGATTTATTGAGAATGATATCTGCTCTCCCCGACTTGAGATAATTGTTAATTAATGGATTATGAATCCGGAGACTTTTAATAAAAAAGAACTTTTACCTGTTTCGTGGCTCATTTGAATTTACAGTCGTTCTTAATAAATCCGTGATTCATCGCATGAATAATATTATTATTGGACCATTAGTAAGTGTCGATGTTGCCATCTCGTCTCTACTTCTTCAAGATTAGGCAGGATACTTACTGAGTACACGTTGTTTTCGTACTCATGCTACACTTGTTGTGCATTTTGTTGCACATGTACAAGTATTACTGGTGGCCTACTGGCGTAGCAGCATGGATAATACGGAGACTAGGTGAGCTGTATTTCTCGAGGTGACCCGCAGCTAGTATAGTCTCTCTCTCAGCATTGTATTTACTTTATGTCCAATTTGTGTTCCGGACAGTTACTGTACTTTATTCGATTTCTTAGAAATTGCTCATGCACTTGTGACATCGGGTTCAGGGATGATTATGAAGTATTTTGTATTAACTGCTTAACATTCAATTGATTTGAAACGATTTTCTTTTACTGGTAAATTTGAAGGAAAGTCATAGTTTTCAAGAGTATTAAAACGAGAATTTAATTAAGTATTTTGGTTGGCTTGTCTGACAGTTGTGTCCGGCGCCATCACGACCCTTAGTGGAATTTGGGTCGTGACAACATGGTATCAGAGCACTAGGTTCCCTTAGGTCTCACGAGTCATGAGAAAGCCCAGTAGAGTCTCGCGGATCGGTACGGAGACGTCTGTACTTATCTTCGGGAGGCTACAGGGCTGTTAGGAGCACTTCCCTTCCTGATTTCCTCATCGTGCGAATTGATTCCTTGAGGCTTATGCCCTTGTTTCCTTCCTACTCAATCTTACGCGACGCGAACCGCTTGTTATAAATCGAGAATTGAAAAATTATAATGGTACTACAGATGTGGTGCGCGATGTTTCTCCCGGTATAGATGGGTGAGCTATTGTCGTCGCCTTTCGGAAGGATTTTTCTATCATTTCGGCTCGATAGTTGTGCTTCTAAGAGCTTGGAGGCTATGCACAGGTTGCTATGATGCTCGCGATTGGTTATCACACAGTATTGACTTGATGGTAGGAGACTTGCCTATGTGTTGGGGCGGTGAATGAGTTGAAAGGAAATCTACTCAGTGCACGATTCAGAGATATGATATTTCACTTCCGGCGGAGGAAAAGCAATTGGCCTATGAATGTCCATATTTGGGGTGATGGAGTAACGAGACTTGGTAATTTCGAGCGTGGTGGAATTTTTATCTGCGATGTAGTGTCGTCGTCCTCGATTGTATGTGTTAAGTTCGCCGGTGTTATGGTCTTCTGCAATTCGCCCTTGGGGTAGGATATTATGAAATAATATTGGAGAAACGACTGTTTGATATCGCGGGGTGCGGTGGTTCAGGATTGAATCGGTGTTTCTAATGTCGACGGCTCGAGAAAGATGATCTCCGGAAAGGTTTAAAGTTAGTAAGCGATTTGTGGGTTCAAGTGCTACGAAGATAGATTTTATTAGGGCAACAACTGAGCAGCAAAGGAGGAGGAAGGACGTGTGGGAAGTGTCAGGCGATGGTTAAACTTCCAGAAGGCCAGGTATAAGAAGTGAAGGTCGAGTAATTGATAAAAGGAGTGAGTTCCGCCAAAGTGGGAGAGTGGCGGACGATGATTGGGTCTACGGATTTAATTTGAAGCATGGGCTATTACGCGGCAGGAGAATTGATATGACGGAAAGGAGCTGCTTGAAATGAAGAAGGATACAACATAACTTTGAATTGGAAGGATGTTGCCGCACATTTAACTGATGTCCACGAGGGGTGAATGGTCTTGTACAGCTAGAGAGTGAGCTCGGACTCAGGTGGGTTATCTCCAGTGAGCAGATCGGCGGTCGCATGATTGGCGAAGCTTCTGCGAAGAATTCTATTGGTTATACAGCAAAGTGATCGGTCGTGCGAATGTGGTTGATGATTCGGAGTATAAAAGGGGGTTTTACGGAAAGATTCCGAGAATTTTGGCGGTTGATTGCGCAAGGTTGTGTCAATAAGAGAAAAGAATCCTGGCGAATTCCAGAGTTGTGTAATAGTGGCTTCAAGCTAAGTGGGAGAGCCCCACCTCCTATGATTGGGTTGCATGGTTAACTACTTGCGAGGTTTCTGGGTATTAGCATATTGATGGGTTAATTCAGCTATGGGAAAAGAACATAAGTGGTAATCTGAGCAAAAGAATTGTTAAAGGTGTGCTATGGTTGGCCTTATTGGCTCATGCTCAGACTTGGGGAAGGAATCAGGATTTATGCCCTGTATAAGTGCAGGTTTCAAGGAAAATGATTCGGCCGGGTGCTTCGTCGAGAGGGTATTCATGTGCTAGAAGATTCATGGAGTTGATTATATTCGGGGCCAATCAAAGCGGGTGGCTCTCAACAACGGTCCTAGTGGATTCAAGGGGATAAAGTGTGGTGCCTAATGATTTTGAGCCTATAGGTACAGTTGAGAATCAAGCTTTGTATAAGCTTATGAGAAGGTGCCCAGAATGTTCTATGATGTTTTGACCTGCAGTGTAGCAATTGGGAGGTATGAAATGGTTCGTGGGGTTGGAGATAGCATGGTCTCGAGATTCACGGTCACTCGGGATGAGTGCAGATGAAGTGTGTTATGTGTTGAATGGAGTTATTATTATTTCTAAGGCAATCAAGGATAAATTGGAAGAAGATAGACTGGTTAGCCATAGTTGAATTGGCATATTGGTGGTAGTAATCAGTTCCTCCAGCAAATTATGCAAATGATTGGTGGCTTAGACCACTACTTAGAGATTGGCATGTTGGGCGCAGTGGGTGGTATGGAATTGGAAGTGAGGATCAAGGTTGCGGTTTGGTGTTGACAAGGATGTCACGAGCTCGGATGAGCAGGAAAGGGTTTTTTGAATGATTAGAGTAAGCTGGCATTGTCTTAGCGTCACTTGGGATCGGTGTTTTGTGAGAGAGGCTTTGCATCCTGGTTATGGATTCTTGATCGCTTTTCAGCGTTAGTGCAGCCGGTAGCCTGGATGTGCAGGCTTGTTATCTGTTACGGAAGATCGTGGGAGTGTGTCCCACGGGAAGATTGTATAAGTGTGGCAGGTAGTCACTTGATTGATTGGAGAATGAAACCAAGTATGAAGATTGTGGCGATATGGTTAATTTGAGGATTTATGCCTGGAGGGCACTCGGTTTATTAGGTTGTGGACCGTGGAGGATTACTTCGGTTATGATGGTTGTTCTTGTGTGTTATGGGGAAAAGGGGTTATTATGGACCCAGAAAAGATTATTGGCCTAGTTCGGTATGATCAGAATCGGCTTGAGGTCTGTGGATGGATTCAATTATGAATATGGGCTCTATATCGGACCGAATGTGTTCGTTTCAGCATAGCTTTCCTTATGGAGGAGTATTCGGGCGTTGGATTTTAATTCGTTGTCGGCTACTTCATGTAATGCTATATTGTGCCGTGTGAGTTGCGAAACGGCTTGGTAAATTTCTTATGTGTTGAAGTTCCGCGTAGCGATGATGTTATATGAGCAGGATGGCTCTCGAGATTCAGATCGTATATCGCACCTTAGTTGTGCTTGAGTTTTGTAGCCTATGGCACTATATGTCTCCCCAGGGATGGTATTATGCACTTAGCATGCTTGTGACCGATATTCGTTATTTTGTTATAATGAGCAATTTAGCTCGATGTATATCTCCTTATGTGAATTCTATGTGTGGATCGGGTGGCACGCCGCCATGGGTATGTTATTTGGATCGGGCTTCACGCCGCAACAGTGTGATGTTGAGTACAGTTTTGTATATGCTATTTTTGTATGCCTTGCTTCCTATTTTCTAAGGAAAGTCCATATTAGTGCGTGAGTTGAGTAGTTCCTTCTAGAATTCGTTTTCCTTTTATCACGTTTGAGTTCATAGCCTATTGGCACATTGTGGCATCATATGAGACTTTTGATCATGTCCGGGGTGGCTTATTGCCTGAGCGGTTCGTACTGGGTGAGACGAGATCATTCGATTTAGGATCAGTGCAATCTAATTATATGAAGTATATGAAGGAGCTAAGACCATTATTTGGTTCAGAATGAGGTGATGGTTCTTGTCAGGAGTATATACCCAATGATTTGTTGATTCGGCAGTTAGATATGAATTTCTACACACCTCTTCCGTCTTGGCGGTATTGTAAGAGTTAGAGCAAGACCTATGTAGGTCATGAGGTGCAATAGGAGCATCAGATTCGTGGAATTTCGACTAATTTGATCAGAGAATGTTATTGTGGTCCTGTGAGTAAAGTGGTGCAAGGTGTGAATTCAGCTAAGGTATGCAGTCATGTTTTGGTGCTGCGGGTAGTTATTGATACGTTGAGTGTATGTTGGAACAAGTCTGGCAGAGAAATCCGGATGTAGGAATTGGGATCTAAGGCTTATTTGCTTAAGTGAAAAAGGATATCTTCAGATTGATCGAGCTAGGGTGCCCAGCTGAGTTGTGGTAGCACAGGTAGGTGCTCGAGGTGTTAAACAGTGATTTCGGACAACCCCAACACAGTTCATAGCACGTTCGAGGACAAACGTATGTTTAAGTGGGAGAGAATGTAACGACCCGACCGGTCGTTTTGAGCTCTAGTGCGTCGCTCAGCGGCTTGGGGCCATGAGCAGCTTCACTTCAGGTATTATGACTTGTACGCATGATCGCAATTTAATTTCGGGGAATTCAGAGTTGATTTGGAAAGGGAATTCTCATTTCGGAAGCTTTAGGTTGAAAGAATTGACTAAGATTGGATTTTAGAGTAAACGACCTCGGAATCGGGATCTGAAGGTTCCAGTAGGTTCGTATGATGATTTCGGACTTGGGCGTATGCCCGGATCGGGTTTTGGATGACCCGGGAGCGTTTTGGCGCCTATTATGGAAGTTAGCATTTTGGAAGAAATTTCATAAGTTTGGGTTGAAGTGCATTTCAGTGTTATCGATGTCCGTTTGGGATTCCGAGTCTGGAAGTAGCTCCGTATGGTGATTCTGGAGTTGGGAGCGCGATAGGAAATGAATTCGGAGGTCCGTATGTCATTTTGAAGTCATTTGGCTAAAGATAGAAATTTAAAGGTTTTTGAGAAGTTTGACCGAGAGTTTGACTTTTTGATATCGGGGTCGGATTCCAATTCCGAAAGTTGGAGCAGGTCCGTAATGTCGAAAGTGACTTGTGTGCAAAATTTGAGGTCAATCGGACGTGATTTGACGGGTTTCGGCATCGAATGTAGAAGTTTGAAATTTTAAAGTTTATAAAGTTTGGATTGGAGTACGATTCATGATTTCGATGTTGTTTGATGTGATTTGAGACCTCGAGCGAGTTCGTATCATGTTTTGGGACATGTTGGTATAATTGGTTAAGGTCCCGAGGGCCTCGGGTGGATTTCGGAAGGTTAACGAAATGAATTTCGGACCAAAGAGTTGCTGAAATTTTCTGCAAAAAGCTGTTTTGACAGCAACTAGTGCAATCGCGGAGCTGAATTTGGAAGATTATATCTCAAAATCTATAAGGAATCTGAAATTTGAAAAACATAAAAGTTGTTGATCTTGCATTCTAGTTTCCAGAAAGTTAAACCATTCATGATTCGGACATTTTATCAGAAAGTTATGACCGATTGAAGATGGCCGGTGGAGCAGTTTCGACAGAATTTTCTGATGCATGGAGCCGACTTTAGAAGCTCATATCTCGGAATATATAAAGAGTTCTATGGTGTGCAACCTATCAAATGAAAGATCTTTGAGTCTAGTTTCTAAATCTTCAAACCGTTTGTCATTTGGATATTTTCACAAGGAGTTATGGGCGTTTTAACAGAAGGTGTACAGTAAGAAAAATTGTAATAGGATGTACAACCTGCACAACGCAAGGTACAACTCAATGAATTATTACAAGTATTAGAGTGAATTTCTATTGGTTTGCCCGTTGTTTGAATAGTTTTGGGGCGTTATGCATCAATTGGAGTCGTTGGAAGGGCTTGGAAGCCGGTTATGAAAATTTCAGAGCGAGGTGAGTCTCCTTTCTAACCTTGTAAGAGGGAATTGTCCCCATAGGTGAACTAATTGGTTATGTGCTCCTATTTTTGGGTGCTACGTATGCACGAGGTGACGAGAGTCCGTGCGTAGCTACTAATATGTGTAAGTCCGAGTAGTCTAGGACCCAAAAGCATGCTATACTTGGAATATCTGTGATCTTATTGACAGTTGAATTTCTTAAATCCTATCGAATTGGTAAATGAATTTCTAAGAGGATTAAACTTCATTTTTCTTAAATCATTAAAAGAGAATTCGCTGTTATTTGGATAAATGTTCCCAGATAAATTCTTAATTTGTTGTTTGAGCATGTATTTCTATGTGTACCTGCGTCACATGTATGATTCGCGAGCAGGGTGATTGTTTAGTTAAATTTGACCGCGTCGCATGTATGATTCGCGAGCGGGGTAATAGATGCATCTATGGTTCGCGCCGTTCGACCCTCGGCAGTGCACATTTTACATTTATGTTGGATCGAGTCGTACGACCTCGGCATGAGTTGCACATGCTTGTATTGCCTGCCTTGAGATTTATTGAGATTGATATATGCTCTCCCCGACTTGAGATAATTGTTAATTAATGGATTATTAATCCGGAGACTTTTAATAAAAAGGAACTTTTACCTGTTTCATGGCTCATTTGAATTTACGGTCGTTCTTAATAAATCCGTGATTCATCGCATGAATAATATTATTATTGGACCATTAGTAAGTGTCGATGTTGCCATCTCGTCTCTACTTCTTCGAGATTAGGCAGGATACTTACTGAGTACACGTTGTTTTCGTACTCATGCTACACTTGCTGTGCATTTTGTTGCACAGGTAGAAGTATTACTGGTGGCCTACTCGGCGTAGCAGCATGGATGATACGGAGACTAGGTGAGCTGTATTTCTCGAGGCGACCCGCAGCTAGTATAGTCTCTCTCTCAGCATTGTATTTACTTTCTTTCCAATTTGTGTTCCGGACAGTTACTTTACTTTATTCGATTTATTAGAAATTGCTCATGCACTTGTGACACCTGGTTCTGGGATGATTATGAAGTATTTTGTATTAACTGCTTAACATTCAATTGATTTGAAACGATTATCTTTTACTGGAAAATTTGAAGGAAAGTCATAGTTTTCAAGAGTATTAAAACGAGAATTTAATTAAGTATTTTGGTTGGCTAGCCTGATAGTGGTGTCCGGCTCCATCACGACCCTTAGTGGAATTTGGGTCGTGACAACATGGTATCAGAGCACTAGGTTTCCTTCGGTCTCACGAGTCATGAGCAAGTCTAGTAGAGTCTGGCGGATCGGTACGGAGACGTCTGTACTTATCTTCGGGAGGCTAAAGGCTGTTAGGAGCACTTCCCTTCTTGATTTCCTCATCGTGCGACTTGATTCCTTGAGGCTTATGCCCTTGTTTCCTTCCTACTCAATCTTACGCGACGCGAACCGCTTGTTATAAATCGAGAATTGAAGAGTTGTAATGGTACTACAGATGTGCTGCGGGATGTTTCTCCTTGTATAGTTGGGTGAGCTATTGTCGTCGCCTTGCGAAAGGATTTTCTATCATTTCGGCTCGATAGTTGTGCTTCTAAGAGCTTGGAGGCTATGCACAGGTTTCTATGATGCTCGCGATTGGTTATCACACAGTATTGACTTGATGGTAGGAGACTTGCCTATGTGTTGGGGCGGTGAATCAGTTGAAAGGAAATCTACTCAGTGCACGATTCAGAGATATGATATTTCACTTCCGGTGGAGGAAAAGCAATTGGCCTATGAATGTCCAGATTTGGGGTGATGGAGTAATGAGACTTGGTAATTTCGAGCGTGGTGGAATTTTTATCTGCAATGTAGTGTCGTCGTCCACGATTGTATGTGTTAAGTTCGCCGGTGTTATGGTCTTCTGCAATTCACCCTTGGGGTAGGATATTGTGAAATAATATGGGAGAAACGACTATTGGATATCGCGGGGTGC
Source organism: Nicotiana attenuata (assembly GCF_001879085.1). Classification (NCBI taxonomy): domain Eukaryota; kingdom Viridiplantae; phylum Streptophyta; class Magnoliopsida; order Solanales; family Solanaceae; genus Nicotiana; species Nicotiana attenuata. Next base: position 97,459 of record NW_017673001.1, read on the forward strand.
GGTGGTTCAGGATTGAATCGGTGTTTCTAATCTCGACGGCTCGAGAAAGATGATCTCCGGAAAGGTTTTAATATAGTTTGCGATTTGTGGGTTCAAGTGCTACGAAGATAGATTTTATTAGGGCAACAACTGAGCAGCAAAGGAGGAGGAAGGACGTGTGGGAAGTGTCAGGCGATGGTTAAACTTCCAGAAGGCCAGGTATAAGAAGTGAAGGTCGAGTAATTGATAAAAGGAGAGAGTTCCGCCAAAGTGGGAGAATGGCAGATGATGATTGGGTCTGCAGATTTAATTTGAAGCATGGGCTATTACGCGGCAGGAGAATTGATATGATGGAGAGGAGCTGGTTGAAATGAAGAAGGATACAACATAATTTTGAATTGGAAGGATGTTGCCACACATTTAATTGATGTCCACTAGGGGTGAATGGTCTTGTAAAGCTAGAGAGTGAGCTCGGACTCAGGTGGGTTATCTCCAGTGAGCAGATCGGCGGTCGCATGATTGGCGAAGCTTCTGTGAAGAATTCTATTGGTTATACAGCAAAGTGATCGGTCGTGCGAATGTGGTTGATGATTCGGAGTATAAAAGGGGGTTTTGCGGAATGATTCCCAGAATTTTGGCGGTTGATTGCACAAGGTTGTGTCATGTGATGACCAGAATCCTGGCGAATTCCAGAGTTGTGTAATAGTGGCTTCAAGCTAAGTGGGAGAGCCCCACCTCCTATGATTGGGTTGCATGGTTAACTACTTGCGAGGTTTCTGGGTATTAGCATATTGATGGGTTAATTCAGCTATTGAAAAAGAGCATAAGTGGTAATCTGAGCAAAAGAATTGTTAAAGGTGTGCTATGGTTGGCCTTATTGGCTCATGCTCAAACTTGGGGAAGGAATCAGGATTTGTGCCCTGTATAAGTACGGGTTTCAAGGAAAATGATTCGGCCGGGTGCTTCGTCGAGAGGGTATTCATGCGCTAGAAGAATCATGGAGTTGATTATATCGGGGCCAAGTCAGAGCGGGTGACTCTCAACAACGGTCCTAGTGGATTCAAGGGGATAAAGTGTGGTGCCTAATGATTTCGAGCCTATAGGTACAGTTGAGAATCAAGCTTTGTAGCAGCTAAGGTGCCCAGAATGTTCTATGATGTTTTGACCTGCAGTGTAGCAATTGGGAGGTATGAAATGGTTCGTGGGGTTTGAGATAGCATGGTCTCGAGATTCACGATCACTCGGGATGAGTGCGGGTGAAGTGTGTTATGTGTTGAATGGAGTTATTATTATTTCTAAGGCAATCAAGGATAAATTGGAAGAAGATAGACTGGTTAGCCATAGTTGAATTGGCATATTGGTGGTAGTAATCAGTTCCTCCAGCAAAATTATGCAAATGATTGGTGGCTTAGACCACTACTTAGAGATTGGCATGTTGGGCACAGTGTGTGTTATTGAATTGGAAGTGAGGATCAAGGTTGCGGTTTGGTGTTGACAAGGATGTCACGAGCTCAGATGAGCAGGAAAGGGGTTTTTGAATGATTAGAGAAGCTGGCATTGTCTTCAGCATCACCTGGGATCGGTGTTTTGTGAGAGAGGCTTTGCATCCTGGTTATGGATTCTTGATCGCTTTTCAGCGTTAGTGCAGCCGGTAGCCTGGATGTGCAGGCTTGTTATCTGTTACGGAAGATCGTGGGAGTGTGTCCCACGGGAAGATTGTATAAGTGTGGCAGGTAGTCACTTGATTGATTGGAGAATGAAACCAAGTATGAAGATTGTGGTGATATGGTTAATTTGAGGATTTATGCCTGAAGGGCACTCGATTTATTAGGTTGTGGACCGTGGAGGATTACTTCGGTTATGATGGTTGTTCTTGTGTGTTATGGGGAAAAGGGGTTATTATGGACCCAGAAAAGATTATTGGCCTAGTTCGGTATGATCAGAATCGGCTTGAGGTCTGTGGATGGATTTAA